>NC_140631.1:42867953-43092953 GCF_057382275.1 Copadichromis virginalis | reverse complement strand
TGCGGGTGTGTGTGACTCTGCGTGTGTGTGTGTGTGTGTGACTCTGCGTGCGGGTGTGTGTGTGACTCTGCGTGCGGGTGTGTGTGACTCTGCGTGCGTGTGTGTGTGTGTGTGTGACTCTGCGGGTGTGTGTGACTCTGCGTGCGTGTGTGTGTGTGTGTGTGACTCTGCGTGTGTGTGTGACTCTGCGTGCGTGTGTGTGTGTGTGTGTGACTCTGCGTGTGTGTGTGACTCTGCGTGTGAGACTCTGCGTGTGTGTGTGACTGTGTGTGTGACTGTGTGTGTGTGTGACTGTGTGTGTGACTGTGTGTGTGTGTGACTCTGCGTGTGTGTGTGTCTGTGTGTGTGTGTGACTCTGCGTGTGTGTGTGACTCTGTGTGCGTGTGTGTGTGACTGTGTGTGTGTGTGACTCTGCGTGTGTGTGTGACTCTGCGTGTGTGTCTCTGCGTGTGTGTCTCTGCGTGTGTGTGTGTGTGTGTCTCTGCGTGTGTGTGTGTCTCTGCGTGTGTGTGTGTGTGTGACTGTGCGTGTGTGACTGTGCGTGTGTGACTCTGCGTGTGTGCGTCTGTGTGTGTGTGTGTGTCTCTGTGTGTGTGCGTGTGTGTGTGTGTGTGTGACTCTGCGTGTGTGTGTGTGTGTGTGACTCTGCGTGTGTGTGTGTGACTCTGCGTGTGTGTGTGTGACTGTGCGTGTGTGACTCTGCGTGTGTGTGACTGTGCGTGTGTGACTCTGCGTGTGTGTGTGTGTGTGTGTGACTCTGCGTGTGTGTGACTCTGCGTGTGTGTGTGTGTGACTGTGCGTGTGTGTGTGTGTGTGACTGTGTGTGTGTGTGTGTGTGACTGTGCGTGTGTGACTCTGCGTGTGTGTGTCTGTGTGTGTGTGTCTCTGTGTGTGTGCGTGTGTGTGTGTGTGACTCTGCGTGTGTGTCTCTCTGTGTGTGACTGTGTGTGCGTGTGTGTGTGTGACTGTGTGTGCGTGTGTGTGTGTGTGTGTGTGACTCTGCGTGTGTGTGTGACTGTGTGTGTGACTCTGCGTGTGTGACTCTGCGTGTGTGTGTGACTGTGTGTGCGTGTGTGTGTGTGACTCTGCGTGTGTGTGTGTGTGTGTGTGTGTGTGTGTGTGTGCATCACTTACCGAGCAAACAGAGCTCTGGCCAGTGCCAGTCTCATCCTCCAACCTCCAGAGAACTCCCTGCAGAGAAAACACACTCAGCATGACACTAAACAGGAGTGTGTGTGTGGGGGGGGGGGGGGGGGGGGACATGTGACTCACTTTGTGGCCTGCTGTTGCATTCTGGGAGAAAATCCAAGACCAGCCAGGATGACAGACGCTCTGATTGGACGAGAGAATAACAGCTTCTTTAGTCTGTGGGTTTCAAACCGACACCCTCTCCGGTGTTTGTCCTCTGAGTAGATACATCAGCAGCAGGCGAAGCCTCGCCATGGCGCCCCCTGCTGGTGAAAACCTCTCACAGCACTTCACGTCTAACTTGAGGTACGAACGCGACTGGATGGAGGCTTTGTGCTCAGTGGGCGGGTCTACCAGCTTTTATGCATCTTATTGGTTAAACTCCTCATAAACCTGCCCTCTACCCGAGACACAGAGGTGAACTTGAGGAGCCGGGGATCAAACCATCGACCTCACGATTACAAATTCATCACCACATCTGTGCTGACTAGCTTCTCGATTCTCAAGCGCGTCCTTCATCACACAGGTAAACGGACACGCTCAGACGTCACACGTGCTCAGTGACCTGATGATCAGCGAGAGGCTCGTACTGCTGTCTGAACACACAAGGGGCCGGATTTAGACCTTTAACTTCCATCTGTTCAGGGTCGGTGGGGGTGGAGCCTATGTCGGGGCAAACCTGACATCATGTGACTGGACTATGGGCGGAACCGTTGCAGACTGCTGTGAGGCAGCAGCACTAACCCCAGAACCACCGCGCCGCCTTAACTTTCACTTCATCAGGAGATTTAAAGGTTTTCCATGTTTTGAGGCGCTGCGTCGGGTGCTGTGTCAGCCTGCAGCCGCACTCATCGCCTCCACCGAGCTGTCTGCACGTCAGCCCTGCTCTCGCCGACCATTGGCTCATCGTTAAGACTTGTTTTCTCACATCTGGATCCCAATAATCACGGCGGCTTCACAACGTTTTCCAGCCCGACGTAGACTCTGTGGTTACGCACTGTGTTCTGTGGGCGGGGCTGATTTAACGCGGTGTACCTGGGCACCCGTCTTTTTCCCTGCCGGCCGGGTAATAGCGGCATTATCGAGCTCACGGACGTGTACGACTTTATCACAGAGCCTCGAACACGCCGCCGCCTTGGAGGATCACAGCAGAGGACGAGGAGAAATCTTTCCTGTCAGCTGCAGGGAAAAACACCAGTGAAGAAGAACACCAGCGTGTCGGTGCGGTTGTCATAGTTACCGGGCCGGCGCCTTGTCAGCTTCGATCTCCTCCAGCTTTCCGTAGATCTCGGACAGCCGCACGCTCTCCATCCCGTCGGCACTGAAACAACACGCATCAGAGACAGCTGCAGCTGATTGGACAAACACGCCGCCTGCTGCACTCTCATTAGCTGAATTAAATGTGAGAGATGTTCTGCGAGTCACGCCTCAGAGCGTTTTTCTTACGTTCCATTGGCGATGCGAGCATTCAGCCTCCTCTCCTCGCCCAGCAGGTCCTCCCGCACCGTGTCGCTCTCCAGGACGCTCTGCAGCGCCGACGTTTCGTCCCCTGCCACTTCCTGCTCCACGTGCAGGATGGAAATGTGAGCCGGGACACGGAGACTGCGACTTGCCAGCATCTTCAGCAGTGTCGTTTTCCCCAGGCCGTTGCGGCCGATCAGGCCGTACCGCCGGCCCGACGCCAGGCTCAGCTCCGCCCCCTGCAGCAGACATCTGAGACACAAACGGCAGTGTGAGAAAACGAGCCGTCCCACCCCGCTGCGCCCCCGCTGGTGTTTTCCGAGCGCTCACCTCTCTCCGAAGGACACGTCAAAGTTCTCGATGCGGATGTCGTAGCTGCGGTTCTTCCCCGATTGGTCGACTCGGCTGTCCTTCTTACTGCTGGCCTGACTGGCCGACGCCTCCTCCAGGACTCTGAGGAAACAGGAGGACAGGTGAGAGGGGCACAGGTGTGTGCAGGTGATGACAGGTGGACGGTGGACTCACAGTGGGCTGGAGGCCTTCTGCGAGTCCTTCTCGCTCCTGCGCTCGTGTTTGGCTTTCAGCTTCGCCTCGGCTTTCTCCAGCTTCTTGGCGTCGACCGTCTGAAGACAGAAAGCAGAGGAGCGCTCAGTAACACCTGCCGTAACCTGAGAGACAGGTCCCGCCGAGAGCAGCGGGCCAGAACGCCACGCTGCATTTAATGCGGAGCGTTCAGACTCGCAGTGTGACCGATGAGACCCAACCCCGCCTTCAGCTCGCCTCCTCATGACTCTGCCGACAGTCTGAGGAGCTCATGTGGTTTTCACATCTGTCATGTGTTCATTTAGCTTTGGTCGTAATTTAGGCGTCTACTTTCTTCTGGTTTTAGTCGAAGCAGCATCAGGACGTTCCAGTTTGTCGCGTTGCCCCTGAGTGGCCGTGTTTTCATCACATCCACTGTGAAATGTGTCGCTGCTCCTTTTTGTCGCGTTTTGTGAGAAACAGGAAGCTAGCTGAACTGTTTCCTGGGCAGATCGAACCTGACTGCGCAGGAAGGTCGCTTCTGATTGGACCACTTCCACATTCGTCACACCTTTCTACACAACTCAGTTCTGATTGGCTCTCGTCTGTGCTGAACGTTTCCATCCATCTCGTTTGACTGGCAGACTAACGTGTCGATACACAAATGCTGGTGACCAAACCCGGACACGTGCAGGCTAAAGCTAGTGCTAAATCAATCATCTGCTGATTGAATCGAAGGCTTATTGATGATCGTCCATCACGGCTTTTTTGACTTTTTAGTCAGAGGCTGTAATCTTTGTCCCGCGCAGCCAGGCTAACGTCACCACGAACGAGTCTCCCAGGTTTCCGGTACATACCGTGTTCTGAGCACGTCTCATCATCCAGATGCCCTCAGCGTCTTTGGCTGCAGAAACTGAGGAGAAGGAAACGGGCAGATCAATACATGACATGACATCAATAAGTAATAATATTAATGGCGTTTGTCTTCGCAGACAGCAGGTGTAGTGGGCACACACGTGACATTAAACTGACTGAGTCAAAACGTGATTCATCAGACCTGCCCAGCTTCTTGCATGCTCCCTGGTCCAGATCTGATGCTCACGTGCCCGATGTTGCTGCTTTCAAAGGTGGACAGGGGTCAGAGGTCCAAGTGTGACCTTTCTGTCAGACCCAGCATGAACTGTTCCAGCAGCTCGTCTGCTGAGAGTCGACCGCTCACAGATCCTGAAGCTGCAGGTTTCGTCACTCTGACCAACACTGACTGAACCAGCAGCAAAAGAAGATCAAACTGCGCTTCACGTTTGATAACCATGCTCATGAGCTCCCTCTGACTTTGGCTGCTGTACTTCCTGCACAGCTCTCTCTCTCTCAGCACTCAGAGACCAGTTTACCATCAAATCTCTGCTTCCTGCATTATTCTCTGTTTATTAGCCACCAGTCTGCTGCTGTGTTCAGTGCTGTCGGCCTCTGACAGCAAAGCCTCGTCTCTGCTGTTCAAACTGAACGAATGGAAACAAATGACTGCTCAGCTGTGTCTGTAATCAAACCTCATCAGGTCATGTTCACATGTTGATTCATGGTTTGCTTCAGTTTTTGATCGACTGCAGAATATTTTTAAGGTTTTCTGCTATAAAAAGCCAGAACAGGAAAACCTGCTTCATGTTTCTCTGTTGGATCCTCAGTTACACCTGCTGTGATGCTCACACCTCTGATGAAGTCTCAGTGTCAGCTTTGGTTTATACACAGATATGAAACATGGATGTGTGCTGATAAATGATCAGAATTAGAATATTTCTGACTGTCTGAGTCAAAACTGACACAGTGACGATACTCAGCCCTAGTTTTACATTCTTCAGAATTGCCCCCCTTTGCTTTATATTTCTATTCTCTCCATGAGCTTCGTGAGGTCGTCTCCTGAAATGGTTTCCAACAGAGTTCCCAGACATGCTGAGCACCTGTTGGCCCTTTTGCCTTCACTCTGCGCTCCATCTCATCCCAAACCATCTCCACTGGGTTTAGGTGCCTGTGTCTGGCGCACCACTCCATCACTCTCCTTGGTCACAGAGCCCTCACACAGCCTGGAGCTGTGTTTGTGCTCATTGTGCCGTTGAAGAATAAATGATGGCATGTTGCTGCAGGATGCTGTTGTAGCCATGCTGGGTCAGTGCGCCTTTAGTTTGGAATAAATCCCCAACAGTGTCACCATCAAAGCCCCCTCACACCATCACACCTCCTCCCCCATGCTTCACAGTGGGAACCATGCATGTAGAGACCATCAGTTCACAAGACATGAACTGGTGGAGCCAAAGATCTCAGATGTGGACTCATCAGACCAAAGCACAGATGGTCTAACGTCCACTCCTTGTGTTTCTTGGCCCAAACAAATCTCTTCTCTTGTAGCTTTTCCTTAGTCGTGATTTCTCAGCAGCTATTTGACACAAAGGCCTGATTCACACAGTCTCCTCTGAACATGCAGAGATGTGTCTGCTGCTGGAGCTCTGTGAGGCATCTATCTGGGCTCTGATCCGAGCTGCTGTTAACTTGTGATTCCTGAGGCTGGTGACTCGGATGAATGTTTCCTCAGCAGCAGAGGGGACTCCTGGTCTTCCTGTCCTGGGGCGTCCTCGTGTGAGCCAGTTTGATCCCAGTGCTGGATGGTTTCTGTGACTGCACTTGGGGACACATTCAGCGTTTCAGCAGTTTTCTGGACTGACTGACCTTCAGTTCTTAAAGTAATGATGGACTGTTGTTTCTCTCAGCTGATTGGTTCTTGCCATAAGATAAATTCCAGCAGTTGTCAAACAGGCTGTCAGCTGTGCACCAACCTGTCAAATGAACCCTGACAGGCACACCTGTGAGGTGAAACCATGTCAGGTGACTACATCATGAAGCTCACTGAGAGAAGGCCGAGGGTTTGCAGCGCTGTCAACAAAGCAAAGGGAGGAAGCTAAAATATAAACATATTTAGAGTTGTTCTTTGCTACATTACTCCGAAAAACCATCGAATGAGAAGGTGTCCAAACTTTTGATTGGTAGCACACACACACACACACACACACGGTGTGTTCTGGTTAGGTGCGTGTTAGGAGTGTGTTTGGTTTCTGCACTCTTACAGCCTGTGTGTGTGTGCGTGCTCCTCGGCGTGTTGACCTTACCGCTGTCTGCAGAGATCTGGGAGAGCTGCACGGGAGCGTCCAGCAGCACCTGCCTCTGAGCGCCGCGGTGGTGGTTTCTGAAAGACACAAAGACACACACACCTTCACATTAGCACGCCACCTCTCCCGACGGCCCAGACCCCGCCCACCCAGTCCTCACAGTTTCAGCGTGTTGAACATCTGCAGACAGATGTCTCGGATGTCATCTTCGTTTTTACTGTCAGCTGACACCTCCTGCAGCACGCCGCCGACCGCTTCGTAAACCTCCTCGCTGTCCTCGAAATCCGCCCCGCCGCCATCCAGAACCCCTGAAACACAAACACACCTCAGCAGGAGGACCAGCAGCTCCAGGCTGCGTGTCTGCTCCCGTTCATACACCACGAGGAAGAAGCTGGTGGAAACCCTCCTAATGTCAGAGCCCCCACCAGCTGCCTCTGGGCTGGATCAATCACAGGATCAATAATTGAGTCTCAGGGTTTCTGCTTCCTCTAATGCTGCTTCCGTGTTTCCGCTACCTGTGGATCTCTCAGGCCGTGCTAACCCAGGTTCAGGTCCAGGCGTGCCGGGTTATGCCGTGCTAGCCGGTGTCCCTGCTCTGAGTGCTGTCAACCCGGTTAGCTCGTTAGCTCATTGGCTAAAGAGCAGCCGCTGTCAGGCTAACCCCCGTCGGCTCCGGGCCGGCGGACAGCGGCTCGCTCCCCCCGGACAGCGGCCCGGTGCCCGGCCTCTCACCTGTGATGTAGTCGAACAGCTCCGCGTCGATCTCAGGAAACTCGCTCTTCAGGATGTCCACGTACGTCGCCATGATAGCCGACCCCGAACACCGCCTGGACGCGCATGTGCCGGTATGCGACAGCGCTGTGAACTCTGGGAGATGACGTTTGTGGAGCGGTTGACGTCAGCGGTGAAGGAGCCCCTGCTTTTCTTTTTTTTTTTTTAAGAAAAAAAAATCCTGTTATTGTCTGAATTCCTGACTTTTCCAGGATGTTACGTCATTTTAAATAAAATAAACTAAACAATAAAAAACCCTCAAGCGTAAACCTGCATTCTCTCTGCTGGCCAGCAGGGCGGCGACTCCTCCTCTTCTTCTTCACTGCATCATGAGCCTCCTCTCAGATCTTCCTCTCCTCCGCCCGCCTGGCAGCTCCATCTTCAGCCGCCATCCTCTGCACATGCTCAAACCTGCTCAGCCTCTGTGACTCTGAGCTATCCCTGTGATGGACTCATGTCCATGCTGCTCACTGAGCACCTCCTCCTCCTGTTTATTAAATTATAATAAAAACGACATGAGTGAGTACAGAGATCTGCTCACCGCAACAAAGCTGGGAATTACAGTAGTACGACAAGTATTACTGCTGTATTAGCAGTAGTATGGTAGCGTGCCAGCAGTATTATACTATTATAAGCACTGTATTACATTGTTAATAGTATTATTGCATTAAATAGTTATAGTACTGTGGTATCAGTAGCAGTATTGTACAAAGCACTGGGCTGTATCTGTTGTAGTATTACAGCATTAGAAGCAGTAAGAGCATTACAAAAGTAATATTATAATAACAACTGTAGTATTGCTGTACACATATACAAATACCTGTCAGTGATCGCCTGCAAAAAATCAGAACACAGTACGATGGGCAGTAATCTTAAAAGAGTATTGGAGTATTTCAGCAGCATCGTGACTGCTCGCCAGGCTCTCTGTTCCAGTGTCTCTGTGGTAGTACTACAGTAATGTAACAGTAGTATTAAGTATTACAGTGGTAGTGAGCAGTGTTGGTCAAGTTACTTGAAAAAAGTAATCAGTAACTAATTACTAATTGCTTCCCCAAAAAAGTAATCCCGTTTCTTTACTGATGACTTATTTTCAAAGTAATTAATTACTTAGTTACTTTTTAAAAACATGATTTACAACCTGAAGAGGTGATAAAGTGATAGATCTTTCAGCCCAATTCTACTTTTCGACAATCCATCATACAAAATGTAATCAAATGGAAAAGTCTCTTTTTAAAACTTGTTTTATTAGTTTTAATCTTTTAACTTTATGCATCAAGCAAACATTTAATTATCTGCAACATTCTCTGACTGGAAGAAATTAGTTTAACATTTAAACCTATTTTCTGCACATTCCAGCACATAAAATAAAATATTTTGTGTGTTTACACTCAGTCTTTCAAATAGATGCAAGTAAAACACAGCAGAAAATAAATAAAGTCAAAGACTCAGCGGTCCTGTCGCTCTATTTTCACCTGTAAAGCAGGACTGGGGCAGGCGGAGGTTTACCCTGGTGCAGGTGTGCCGCGGTCAGTGGAAGAATCCACAAGGTTGTCTGTGAATTTCCTTGGCAGCTACTCGGTGCTTGTTGGAAGTTTAGGGGTTTTTTCGCTGTAAAAAGAAGTTTTCTTCCCACGCACAGCGGACACTAATGTTTTTGTCACTTTTTATGGAATCAAACTCAAAGTAAGGTCAGTACTTCCACGCTTTAAACGCTGCACGCTCATACTCTCTCTGCACTCAATATATGATCCATTGTTGATCTGCACACAGCTGTTGTCACGAACGTTGTACTCGCTTATGTCACTGTCATGAGACATTCTCACAAAAAAAATCATGGTTTTAGTAACGCAGCGTTCCTACGGGAAAGTAACAGTAATCTAATTACCGTTTTTGCAATAGTAATCCCTTACTTTACTCATTACTTGAAAAAGTAATCAGATTACAGTAACACGTTACTGCCCATCTCTACACAGCAAAATCTCCAGTGTTAAATTAACACTAGAGAGTGTCTATATGGGTCCACTCCTCTGAGTGTTAAATACAACACTATGTTATATGTTTAAAAGTAACCTAGTCAGTTTTGAAGATCAACAATGGCTAACACTGAGCAGTGCTGATTTTCTAACACTGGAAAATAACTCAAAATGTTAGAAATATTCCAGTAATGAGTCTCCTCACTCAATTGTAGTGTTACACTACTAGTATATGGAGCTCAAACACCACAGCGGGTTTAAAGAAGGCCCAACAGCGCCTCCACTTTCTGAGAATCCTCAGAAAAATGGACCTGAAGGAGCTGCTGACCGTCTTCTACCGCTGGTGCATTGAAAGTGTGCTGACGTACTGCACCTGTGTGTGGTTCTCCAGCTGCACCACACCACACAGAAAGGCACTCCAGAGGGTCATCAATATGGCCCAAAAATCATTGGACATCCTCTTCCCTCCCTGAAGGACCTGTACAGCACTCGCTGTCTCAGGAGGGCACGCAGCATCCTCCGGGACTGCACACACCCAGGACACCGGGTGTTTAAGCTGCTGCCGTCTGGCAGGAGGTTCAGGCTGCTGAGGTCCCGAACAAACAGACTCAAGGACAGCTTTTACAACAGGGCAACAGCCCTGATCAATGCTAACAGCTGACCTGACTGGATACCTCCCTGGACTTTTTTTTTTTTTTTTTTTTGGGGGGGGGGGGGGGGGGGGGGTAAAAACAATAACAATAATAATATTTATATTTATAACAAGGTGCAATAATGACTAATGTGCAATAATAACAGTGTGAAATACACATACAGTTATTCATTTTTATTACTAAGTTAATATACTGTGTTGTATCGTGTCGTGTTACATGTAGTGCCGACGTAGGACAGTTTTCCAACTTCATTGAACTATTGTACTCTATAACTGTGCAATGACAACAAAGAGTTATATATCTTATCTAATAGTACTGTAGTATTGCAGTTTGACTAGTAGTATTACAATAGTACTAAATTATAGTGGTATAGTGATGCCAATATTACAGCAGTACTAATAATACTACAGTAGTATTGCAGCTGCACTATAGCAGTAATAAAGTAGTAGTACTGCAGTAATACTACAGCATTGCTCGCTTCGTCTTGTTGTCCAGCGCCGCAATGCGCATGCTCCGGCCTGGACTTTAGGGTGGGAGTTAGCCGTTAGCACCGAGCTAACAGCCGGAGCGTGTAATGGCGGCCTCGGTGTTGTTGGGCTCTGCGGACAGCGCCGGACTCAGCTTCACCATCGGGGGCGGCGGCACCGGGAATAGTAACGGACTGGGCCCGGCGCCCTGGAACCGTTCTCTGGACCGAGCGCTGGACGAAGCCGCGGCCACCGGGAGCTTGAACCTGAGCGGCAGGAAGCTGAAGGAGTTCCCCCGGTGCGCCGCCAACCACGACCTGACCGACACCACCAGGGCCGGTGAGTGAACCGCACCGGGACCCGGCCCGGCGGCGGGCCGTGTATAGCGGGCCGTGGGCGGTGGCTTAGTCCGGAGTGCTTTGGGGAAGTCGGGTTTGAGGCTGCGGGTAGGCTGGGACACCGTCAGGCCGGTGTTGTGACAAACATCGAACTCAGAAATCGGCACCGTGTCGGGGTTCCGCTGCCTTTACCGGGCTCTCCGAGCGGAGAGTACCGGCGCAGACAGGCAGTCACAGTGAATCCGGGGACCGAGCCCGCCGGCAGAGGCGTTTTTGTACCGGACGGTTCGGGTCTGAGCCCGGTAAGCTGCTCTTAGCATGTTAGCAAGGTTAGCGCGGTTACCTGGGTGCTGCCGCCGCGTTTAAAGCTGCGGTTAACGGCTCTCACTGCGGGGAGGCTGAGAGGTTGTCACCTGATCTCAGAGGTGACGGCTCGTGCTGCTTCACCTGCCAGCTTGTTTGTTAGCATGTTAGCTCTGCCCCCGACAGCCTGTAAACACTGCGGAGGAGGCGTGCGGGGTCACCGGGGCGAGGGGAGGCTGACCACCCGCGGGGGGGGCTGAAGTCAGAGACTGGGCCCAAAGGTGACCACACACCTGGCTGGCTTTATTTTGTTCGACTCGATTAGATAACGAGCCAGGAGGACACAGAGGCGGCTCCGCCTGCCCGGGCCGGCGTGCCGAGCAAAACAAACGTACAGAACAAACAGCATTGATTATCGATCAGCTGATCGAAGCCCGCCATGCTGATGCTGCGCGTGCTCCTTTCATTCACACTAAATTGCACCCAAACCGATATTCGCTGTACGTAGCCTGCAATGACGTCACAGTTTAACGTGTTTGATTGGGTTTCGTCATCTCCCTGGACATACTCGGGAAGCACGAGACCGGAAACAAACAAACACGAGTGTTTCGCGTGTGTGCCATGAATTGAGTGAGTGCCGCCCAGGTGCGATGCTTGACCAGGCTGATGTTGGATGAGGGGGGAAGACTGCTCCGCGGATCCTGAGCCTTGCAGGATTGTATCAGCACAACAAATGCTTCATAGGCGGGTCTGTGAGCAGTACCTGTCCATACCTGTCCAGGCTCCTCCTCTCTCTGAGCTGAGGCTTCACAGCTGCTTCACTCCTCAGCTCGCTCTGTATCTCTGCTTTAGAGTCACAACATCGCCCATCTCAGAGTATCTCACATTTCTGTGTGTGCAGAGTGAGCAGGGGCCAAGCGTCCCCTCGGCGCTCTGCAGTCCTCGGAGGCGGGTTATGTTCATGTGTGAGCTCTGTGTGTGCGCGGGTCACCAGCAGCTTCAGGAACACGTGTGTGATCTCGGGTTAACCTGTACCGTGTGCGTGTGTGTGATCTCGGGTTAACCTGTACCGTGTGCGTGATCTCGGGTTAACCTGTACCGTGTGTGTGATCTCGGGTTAACCTGTACCGTGTGCGTGATCTCGGGTTAACCTGTACCGTGTGTGTGATCTCGGGTTAACCTGTACCGTGTGTGTGTGCAGATCTGTCTCGTAACCGGCTGTCGGAGCTTCCTCTTGAGGTTTGTCTCTTCGTGTCTCTGGAGAGTCTGAACCTGTACCAGAACTGTCTGCGGTCGCTGCCTGACGGCCTGCTCAACCTGCAGGCGCTTACCTACCTGAACCTCAGGTAACACACACAAAGACACACACACCCGTGCAGTTGTGTGCCTCAGGTCTGTTTCATTTATCACGAGCTCCACGCTCTGTCAGACGGCACCAAACAGGAAGTCCTCTGGCATGTCCTCACCTTGTGGCGTGCTTTTCTGTGGGTGACCTGTGGGTGCTGCTCACTGAACCGACGGCTTGAATGCTGCTGATTTTATTGGTCGGAAACCATGAAGCCCACTTTTGGTGTCATCAGCAGGACCAGAAGGAATCTGGAAGCGTCTCCTCATCTTCTTCTGCTTTTTGTCTTCCTCTTCTTCTTCCTCTCTGCTCTTCATCGTCTTTCTTTTCTTTGTCTCATTCTGTTTTGTCTCGTAGTCCTCCTCTTCCTCTGTTCTCTGTCACATGCACACTTGTCACATGTTTACCGATGACAGCTGGATGCCTGTGTCTGTGACCCCGCCCCTCTCTTAATGCCCCTCCCCTCAGTCGGAACCAGCTGTCGGTGCTGCCCGCCGTCGTCTGCGGCCTCCCTCTGAAGGTTTTGATCGCCTGCAACAACAAGCTGGTTTCCCTGCCGGAGGAGCTGGGACAGCTGAGGCACCTCACCGAGCTGGTCGGTCCTCTCACGCCGCACGTCGGCATCCTCGCTGACCGATCGCAGCGCTTATTGATTATCGTTATCTTTGATCGCCCACAGGATGTGAGCTGCAACGAGATCCAGACTCTGCCTGCTCAGGTGGGCCAGCTGGAGGCTCTAAGAGACCTGAACATCAGGAGAAACCACCTGGTCCGACTGCCACCAGGTACACACACAAACGCGTGAAACGATGGTGACCGCTGTGTTCACAGCCTGGAGTCTGCGCTGTCTGTTATCAGTTATTGTTTCTGTATCAGCCGATCAGCTGACTCAGGCCCTGATAAATGACTGCAGGTTAAATTGGAATAAAACACCTGGATCGCGCTGCCAATCTAAGCTCCTCCCACTGAGCTGTCAGTCAGCCCACGGCAGAGGGCATGGCTCAGACCAGACTAACCCACTGATGGGTCTGGTGCTCCTGTGTGAGCGTGGAGCTCCTCCTCCCCCAGTGCACATGCAGACGGGTGAGCTGCAGTTTTTAACCTCTGACCCAAACATCAGTGTCGTGAATCTCCACCCGTCAAAGCAACGTGATTAAAATGGCACGAAGCGCCCGCTGTTGTGTTCAGGTTTCAAAGCGGCCGCGGCATTTCCTGCTATCTTTCCAAAGAGCTGCTCTCTCTCTCACAGCTCAGTCGCCGCCACATTTCTCTGCTTGTCTCGACTCGTCTGTGAACTCCTGAGCGAGTTCTGACGGCGAGTCAGATTTCGTTTTTTTACAGCTGAGTAGTAAAATCCTAGAACAGGCGATCCACAGTTTTCACCTGACGTCAGAGCTACGGGGACACGCCCACCCAGCAGGTAAAAACAGTATAGTCGTTTGCACGTCTTTGAGTTTAACCGAATGGCAAATCACACCAATCGCTGACGCTCCACTGCGACCCCGGCGGTCAGCACAGCTCGTTTAAACTCACTTATCCACCCAGATCAAAACCAGACATAGCAGTCAGTCCCGGCAGCAATGCGAGGCGATACTCCACGCCACGTTCAGGGATCTGAACGTGCCTGGGCGCAGTGTAGATCCACAGCAGTCATAGGTCGTCTTGGTTTCTTTAATTTTCCTCCAGGATGATGAGACAGTAAAAAACACGTGCAGTACTGCCAATTGTCCACTAGTGGCCATTAGTAATAATTAGTAGTATTTAGGTGTGCCCCGCCTTTCGCCCTGTGGTAGCTGGGATAGGCTCCACCCCTCAAAAGAACGGATGGAACCATAAGAAGAAGAGAATTGAGTCATTGTGTTGTCAAACCTGGGAAGTGAAGCGTGATGGCTCGTGGAGTAATCTGATTGGTCGTCCCTGCAGAGCTGGCCGAGCTGCCTCTGGTGCGTCTCGACTTCTCCTGTAACAAAGTGACCTCCATCCCCGTCTGTTATCGCCGCCTCACGCAGCTGCAGACCATCGTCCTCGACAACAACCCGCTGCAGACCCCGCCCGCTCAGGTACGCAGGAAGTGACCTCGCAGGCGTCCCTGTGCAGGTGTCGGTTCAGAGCTAACGTCTGCTTCCTGTCTGCAGATCTGCATTAAAGGGAAAGTTCACATATTTAAGTACCTGAATCTGGAGGCCAGCAAGACGACGCCGGACCTGCCCGAGTACGACAGACGACCTCTGACCTTCAGCTCCTGGTCTGCGCGCGCGCGCGCGCGCACACACACACACACACACACACACACACACACACACACACACACACACACAAAAGCTGCTGCTCTTTCACAATAAAAGCCTTTGACTCTCTCACTTTGCCCCATCAGTGTGGATGAGCTTTACCCCGGGCGTCCCTACGGAGCGCTCGACTCCGGCTTCAACAGCGTCGACAGCGGAGACAAGAGATGGCTGAGCAACGAGGTCACACACACGCACACAAACACAGACAGTGTTTCGTCACGGCAGCCTCGATGTTCTGTTTTCTTTTAGTTTAATGAGTCGACGACACGTTTCCTCCATCTTGACCCCTGTTGACCCCTGACCCTTTAACAGTGGAGGATTTTTACATGAACTGTGCTGTAGCAGATAAATGTGTGGTTAGCGTGGCTCACACCAGGGCGAGCCCGTCAGGCATTGCTAAACGATCAGAGCTGTGCCGACCCACAGAATAATAAGCCCACCCATCGCAGCCTGCTGGTGTTGAGCCGCTGATTTCGCTCCTGCTCGAGCTCCGTTTGCAGAAACCGCGCTGTCTCCTCTGTGCAGGCCTCAGAGGAGCTGTCGGAGCTGCCGCAGCGAGTGGCCGACATCAGCCGAGACCAGAGGCAGCGAGGAGGCGCGGCGGGAGGAGCGGCACTGCCTAATGGCACATGTGAGCGTTTCTCTGATCTCACATCAGTTTAGAGGTTGAGGCGGTAAAACAAACGCACCTGAGCCTGGCACACTGCTGAGGAAGATGAAGCCGAGCGTGTTAGTGGAAGGTTGGCTCCGGCTGCTTCAGCATCATCAATTCAGATCAGTGTGACGTGGCTCATGGTTAGGACAGGTGAAACTGGTAGAAGCTCTCACCTGCACAGACGTCTCCATCAGCTGGTTCGAAGTTACGCTCCACAGCTGCCAGCCAGTCGGAATCCAGAGTACTCAGAGTGAATGTGGTGAGTGATGGAGCTGATTGGTGCTTCTCGTCTGGATCGTCTCCTCCTCTGTGTGTGTGTCAGATGGGGAGTTGGAGCAGATCGACTTCATCGACAGCTGTGCGGGTGAGGAGGAGGAGGAGGAGGGGAGGAGTCGTGGGGGAGGAGACAGGACCAGCCTGAGCTCTCAGTTCATGGCTTACATCGAGAGACGCATCACCAGAGAGGTGAGAGCTCCGCCCACAGGAAGTCACACCTGCGACTCACATGCACCCCACAATTGCTTGTCGTCTTTTAACTACAGTCTTTACAGTAAGCCTTTTTACACAGACTTCTGAAAGGTCAAAGGTCGAGTCTGTCGGTGGTTTGAGGTATAAACTGATAATTGTGGTGTAAAACCTGAGCTTTATTGTGAAAAGCCTGTGTGACTTCCTGTCTCTGTGCTCAGGGTTCTCCTGTGAAAAGCGGCTCTTCGAGGATGGAAGACCCGAGGAGACACGGCAGGTACGGTCCTCGTTCACCTTTATCACACCTGCTCTTTTCACTTCCTGTCTGGCTTCCTGTCTCGCTTACTGTGTCAACTCCTGTCCCTCAGGGGTGGAGTCGATAGCGCCGCGGCCGCATCTGGCTCACACGGACAGGTAAGGCAGTCCATGGGGTGGCTGTAGCTCAGGTGGCAGAGCAGGTCAGCCACTAATCAGAAGGTCGGTGGTTCGATCCCAGGCTGCATCCTGGCTGCATGCCAAATGTCCTTGGGCAAGATACTAACCCCATGTTTGCCTACTGGTGGTGGTCAGAGGGCCCGGTGGCGCCAGTGTCCGGCAGCCTCGCCTCTGTCAGTGCGCCCCAGGGCAGCTGTGGCTACAATGTAGCTTGCCATCGCCAGTGTGTGAATGTGTGTGTGAATGGGTGAATGACTGAATGTAGTGTAAAGCGCTTTGGGGTCCTATGGACTAGAAAAGCGCTATACAAATGCAGGCCATTTACCATTTACCTGTGAGGTAGAAGCTGAGCACAGCTGCAGCAGCACTGACGGTCTGTGTCCTCAGAGAGGCGGCGTGGAGAGGATGAGGAGGGAGGCGCAGCTTGCCGCCATGAGGTACGACGAGGAGCGGCAGAAGAACCGCTCGCTGCAGAGGGACAACGTGAGCGGACACGCCAAGGTACGAACGGTACCAGTTTAACTGGTGACGGCACGTTATTGATCGCTGATCAGCTGTTATTGATCGAAACTCTGTTGATGCTTTTCAGCATAAAGCAGCTCCGAGTCCCACGAAGGCCAGTCCTGACACAGAGGTGAGTCTGTGTGTGTGAGCGTGTGTGTGTGTCTGTGTGTGTGAGCGTGTGTGTCTGTGTGTGTGAGCGTGTGTGTCTGTGAGCGTGTGTGTCTGTGTGTGTGAGCGTCTGTGTGTGTGTGTGTGTGTATGTGTGTGTGAGTCTGTGTGAGCGTGTGTGTGTGAGTCTGTGTGTGTGTGCGTGTGTGTGAGTCTGTGTGAGTCTGTGTGTGTGTGCATGTGTGTGTGTGTGTGTGTGTGTGTGTGTGTATGTATGTGAGTGAATCTGTGTGTGTGAGCGTGTGTGTCTGTGTGTGAGTCTGTGTGAGCGTGTGTGTCTGTGTATGTGTGAGTCTGTGTGTGTGTGTGTGTGTGCGTGTGTGTGTGAGTCTGTGTGTGTGTGCATGTGTGTGTGTGTGTGAGAGTCTGTGTGTGTGTGTGTGTGAGTCTGTGTGTGTGTGCATGTGTGTGTGAGTGTGTGTGTGTGAGTCTGTGTGTGTGTGCATGTGTGTGAGTCTGTGTGAGCGTGTGTGTGTGAGTCTGTGTGAGCGTGTGTGTGTGAGTCTGTGCATGTGTGTGTGTGTGTGTGTGTGTGTGTGTGTGTGTGTGTGTGAGCGTGTGTGTCTGTGTGTGTGAGCGTGTGTGTGTCTGTGTGTGTGTGTATGTGTGTGTGTGTGTATGTGTGTGTGAGCGTGTGTGTCTGTGTGTGAGTCTGTGTGTGTGTGTCTGTGTGTGAGTCTGTGTGTGTGAGCGTGTGTGTCTGTGTGTGAGTCTGTGTGTGTGTGTGTGTGTGTGTATGTGTGTGTGAGTCTGTGTGTGTGTGTATGTGTATGTGAGTGAATCTGTGTGTGTGAGCGTGTGTGTGTGTATGTGTGTGTGAGTCTGTGTGAGCGTGTGTGAGCGTGTGTGTGTGTGTGTGTGTATGTGTGTGTGAGTCTGTGTGAGCGTGTGTGAGCGTGTGTGTCTGTGTGTGTGTGTGTGAGTGAGTCTGTGTGTGTGTGTGAGCGTGTGTGTCTGTGTGTGTGTGTGTGTGTGTGTGTGTGTATGTGTGTGAGTCTGTGTGTGTGTGTGTGTGTGTGTGTGTGTGTGTGTGTGTATGTATGTGTGTGAGTCTGTGTGAGCGTGTGTGTGTGTGTGTGTGTATGTGAGTGAGTCTGTGTGTGTGTGTGTGTGTGTGTGTATGTATGTGTGTGAGTCTGTGTGAGCGTGTGTGTGTGTGTGTGTGTATGTGAGTGAGTCTGTGTGTGTGTGTGTGAGTCTGTGTGAGCGTGTGTGTCTGTGTGTGTGAGCGTGTGTGTCTGTGTGTGTGAGTCTGTGTGTGTGTCTGTGTGTGTGTCTGTGTGTGTGAGTCTGTGTGAGCGTGTGAGTCTGTGTGAGCGTGTGTGTCTGTGTGTGTGTGTGTATGTGTCTGTGTGTGTGTCTGTGTGTGTGAGTCGGTGTGTACCTCTTTGTGAACAGGTGTTGTTAAATGATGTAATAATAATAATTCGTGATTGGTTTGATGGAATCAGAGTCATAACGTTTCACTTCCTGTGTCACTTCCTGTAACGATGGAGGCGTGTGATTCACTTGCTGATGATTGGTTGGCTCAGAGGTAAACATGGTGCTGTGTGAGGCTGACAGAAAAACGCCGGCGAGTGTGGGCGCGATTAGTCGGTCGGTTTTTATCGGCACGTGCGTTCACTTTCAAACGTCTAACAAAGATAAATGAAGACATGGAGGTCAAGGGTCATCCTGTCGGGGTCAGGCCTGTCTCGTAAGTTAACCCCGCCTCCACAGCCCATGGTGACCCAGGGCGACTCCCGCTCCCTCACTCGCTGATCTGTCCCATCTGACCGGTGCTGAGAGCTGAGAGTGTTTCAAACTGTGGAGCCAAGCACGCATGACCTCTGACCTCTGACATGGGAGCAATGTGGAAAATCGTTTTTGTTCCAAATATCTGAGAGAAAACGTAAAGCTGCACGACTCAGCAGGTAACGATCTTCTAATAGCGATGGTTATTAGAAGCTCGCACAGTGAGTCTAGCCCCGCCCCTGTTTAAACCACACCCCTCATTCGCCACGCTCTCACCTGTATGTTAGTATTTGTTAATGTGTTTGTGTGTCTGTGGTGTCTGTTTGTGCGCTCAGAACGTCTACCCCTCCCGACGCTCCACCCACACAGACGACTCCGCCCTGTTCATGGTAAGAGTATGGCCCCACCCCCAACAGCTACTAACTGATTTTCAGAGCAGGGTCGCTCGGGTTTGTGTGCAGAAGCGTTTGGAGGACAAACTGCGTCCGCACTGCGTTTCCTCATCGTGCTGTTATTTTGTAAATATATTTATCAGCTGCTCAGTGTTGTGGTCTCGGCTCGAGCGCGTGAAACTCGTCTGGGTGTAAATATGTTTTACGTGGTTGATTATCGGGTTCGTTTTCATCTCGTGGTTGGCTTCTCGCCGCTGTATGAACCACGTGAACCGGCGGCACGGTCAAAGTTTTGATGTCGTGACATGGAGGAGCTCCAGATCAGTGACAAACTTGAATGAAGGTTAAAGGTCGAGGTGAGAAACGAGCTCTCATTTTAGCGTTACGCAGACAGACGTGTTTCTCTCTGTGGATCACTTTGACCCCACGCTCGATCGCACTGGAGCCGTGTTAGCCTGTGTTAGCAGAGCGCTCTTATTTTGAAAAAGCACACAAACCCGAGGTATTCTGAGGACTGAATCAGCATGAACACACCTGTCCACCTTTCCTCTAAGCCCCACCCAGCACCACCTGTCCTTATCCTCTCCCTTTACCCCTTTCCTATCTACTCCTCTGGGCTCTGAGTGGCTACTGTGACTGTGGTGATGACATGTTAGTCTATAAAGGGTCACACGGCGCGTCCATAAACTGGTTTAAACTGGTTCAGGAGTAACCCGAGCAGCAGCGGTTACTCTCTCAGGTTCAGTTTGGTCTCTTTTCAGCATCTACTTCCTGTCACATGGTGATGTTTGTCTCCGCCCAGCAGAGACCCTCGTTGTGAACTTTAGTTTAACAGTCTGGCCGCTCTGCTTCTGTAGCATCATCACGTGTCAGCTGACCTCATTGTTCTCTAAACATCACCGACGGTGACGGCGGTGCTCGCAAATCCTTAGAAAAACTTTATTGTCACAGCCAGGAGAACAAACACTGATTGTCTCACTGGAGCTGAAATCGTTGGACCTAGAGGTGATTAACGCTGTGGGTGTGTCCCGTGAGCATCGGCACTTCCTGTGGAGAGACTGAGGTGGTAAAGTTTGTGCGACGCGTTTCCTGAACCTGCCGAGCTGTCGGAGCTTAAATTCACTGAAACAGACGATGAGCTGAAAGCACCTGCACGTCATTAACACCTGAATCTCTGCATTAACTACTTCTTCTTCTCTTCTTCTTCTTCCCCTTTTCTTTTTTCCTCATCTTCACTTCCTCCTCAGTTTGATCCTCCCCCTTTCTTTTTATCGCCGCCCTCGCCACCTTCCTTCCTGTCTGTCTGCGTGTCTGTCTGTGTGTCAGTGTGTCCTGGTGTTTGAGATCGACTTTGACACAAACACGATAAAGAGGCGACCTGGCTCACACAGACAGGTGACACACGCCTTCCACGCGTCCGTCCCTGCTGGACGCAACGTTCACTGACATCACTGCTCTTCCTTTCTTTTTATTTGGCCCCTCCCCTGTCTGTCTGTCTGTCTGTGTCTCAGTCTGTGGCTGGACTGTCTGTAGACGGCTGTTATTCTCACACTTCTGATAGCGCCACCTCCTGTCTGCTGCAGGTACTGCACTGTGCATGCTGCACTGTGTCCGCATGCTTGACCTTCAAAGTGAGGCAGTTTCTAGGAGGCGGAGTCAGCGGTTTGTCGTTACAATATTTCATTAGCAACACCAGGTGTCACTGGGCCTCATTCGCAAACCTTGGACAGGTAAACGTGGGACGGTCCTTTGAGGTGTCTCGCTGCACGTCGTTTCTCTTTGGTCCGTTTCAGTTTGCAAAAAGTCGAAAAAACCAAAACAAACGTGGTGATGTTAACGGGGCCGAACGGCGTTGGACATGGCGACGATCGTAGACCAGTCTTCTGTCAGGTGCTGCCTGTCTGCTGACTTCCTCCTTCTCTTTCCGTCGGCGCTCAGGTCTTTTTCTTTTCGTTTTTCCACGAGTCTCAGGCTACGTCCACACGTACCCGGGTATTTTTGAAAACGCAGATTTTTCTATGCGTTTGCGCCTTTCGTCCACACGTAAACGGCGTTTTCGGTCACTGAAAATGGAGATTTTCAAAAACTCAGTTTTTGCGTTTACGTGTGGACGAGGTAAACGCAGAAAACGCAGTGTCAAAGGTGTGCGCCTTTTTTGACGTCACACTGTGCGCCACGTTGTTTCGGTGAAATGAATTTCTACAACACTGTTACTGTTACTCTGCAGTGTTTACATGCGTACACACACACAGTTACTGTCCCTCCACACAGACGACTCAGTTCTGCTTCTATGCCCCATCTTTGTTTACTCTTTCCCACCCAGGCTTATCGACTTCTGATTGGCCAACATTTCTACACGGCTAGAAATATAGCTGCTGTTCCTAGCAGCGTTTTCCTTCGTGTTTGGCTTTTATGTGTGAACGGGATTTTTTTGTATAAACGAAAACGGAAAATCTTCATTTTCAAAAATACCCGTGTACGTGTGGACATAGCCTCATTGTGTTTCAGTCCGGTGTTTTTAACCGCTGCCGTGGAAGCCGAGCGTCCTCTGGCGTTCTTTCTCATTAAAGTGAGAAATGACTGCGATTCGCTGTCGTGTTGTTCATGTTTCACGTGTGTGATTTTGCTGACGCGTGTTCGGTGAATGAGGCCCGGTGTCCACTGCAGGACGTCCCAGTTACAGACGTCATTTCACTGTTTCAGGAAAGAAGTGGTCTCGGCCCCGCCCCCAGAGCAGCTGTTTTTGTTCAGTCACATGATCAGAAATACCTGTGAAGAGTACCTGAGTGATTCCACTGAATGTTAATCAGTATTTTACCTGAAATGACATCATTAGCGTTGACACACCTGAGCAGCCTGGAGCTAGCAGCACACCTGAAGCTCGCTGCCTCGCACTGACCTCCAGGTGTGTCCAGCTGTGTGACTGTGTTGTGTTGTCCCACAGGGTGAGGACCGAGCTGCTCTCTCTCCTACAGGTAAGACCGACAGTTTACCGAAGCCCCTCCCCTCCCCAGTGTTCGCCTGCCTCCCGCTCACACCTGGATTTTCTCTTCTTTCAGCCAATCAGTCGCCGTCTTACCCCAGCTCGGGGGGCGTGGCCTCCTGTCGAACTACCAATGTGCGGCCAGAGAGCTTCCTGTTCCGGCTCGCGCAGAGGGAGGAGAAGAGGAAAGGTGAGGTCCTGTGGGGGTGTGTCCTCAGCCTCACTCACCTGTCAGGTGTGCTCTGTGTGACTGCTGTTCCCTCTCTGTCCTCCAGGTGACACCTCTGCTCCTCCGAGCCAAGAGGAGGCTCCCGCCGCTCCTCCTCTTGCTGCAGAGGACGTCGAGGTGGTGGAGCAGCTCAGGAAGGTGCGTACCTGGACTCACCTGGGTGGGTTACCTTGTTCACAGGTGACTGATCAGCCCTCTCTCTCCCTCCAAGAACATCGAGGCTCGTCTCAAAGTGTCACTGCCGAGTGACCTGGGAGCAGCCCTGACGGACGGCGTGGTTCTCTGTCACCTGGCCAATCACGTGAGGCCGCGGTCCGTCCCCAGCATCCACGTCCCCTCCCCTGCCGTGGTGAGTAAAGTGTTAATGTGTGCGCTGCTGTTCAGGTGTGCCCCGCTGACTGTCCCGTCTGCCCGCAGCCCAAACTCACCATGGCCAAGTGCCGCAGAAACGTGGAGAACTTCCTGGAGGCGTGTCGCCGCATCGGAGTCCCACAGGTACCATGCACACCTGAGCGATGAACGAACAACAGCAAATCCAAATGTTCCCCATCAGTCCTCCTGCCAGACGAGCCGATGCCTTTAATGAAACGGGGCCCGCTGGGGTTTTTATTGAGAGTGACCTTTGACCCCGGCTCGGAGATTTCAGACACGGGTTCGGCCTCTGCTGCTGACGCTGTCATTAAATCTCAGTGCGATCTGCAGCACGCCGCCATGACTGATGGGGCGGGGCTGGGTAGTCATAAATACGCGTGCGGTTTATCATAACGAACCAACCAATCGGGCTGGACGACTGATGGTGAAGTTTGAAGTTTCTTCTTCTACTAACGCCTCTCTTCCTCTCTGTCATCGTCCCGCCTCTCATCGCTCCCTTCCTCCTTCCGTGCGTCTCTCCTCTGTTCTTCCTCCACCGTGTCCATCTCACCCAACACGCACGCACTCAGGACCATCTCTGTTCAGTGGGCGACGTCCTGGAGGGGAAAGGGGGCGGGGTTTATGCCACAGTGGAGGTGCTGCTCTCCATGGCTCCTCCCCTGGTCAGCCTGTCCCCTCAGGTCCAGCTGGCCGGCTTCGCCCTCTTTTACCTGTCTGTCATGTCGGTGCTGTGTGCCATTTATGTGCACCTGGCGCCGCACGTCTGACGCCGAGCGAGCCGAGGGCGATCTCGCCAAGTTGCACGCAGCGGGCGTGAATTTATCCCAGCAATGTCCCCCTCAGAGTCTCCGTTCACCACAGTGACGCAGGAATCCTGCCCTGGATCTGTCGTAGTACTGCCACCTTTCAGGTTACGTTAGTTTAGCACAAAAGCTGGGCCGAGGAGAAGAGCCTGGCTGCGATTGGTCCGTCTGTCTCCTGACGTGTGTAGCGGCGTCTAGTCTGTAGACACGCCCATCTGCGGGACCTGACGCTGCTCCTGAGGCTCTGATCCTGGCCCTGTAGACGTGTTCAGGTCAAAGGTGAAGACTCAGATCAGCGTGGGGCGATGCTCGCCACTCGAGTTAGAGCGTCTGTCATCGGCCAATCAGCTGTGGGCTCAGAGGAACATCCGAGCGAGTTCACTCCAGCAGCTGGATCAAATGCTCTCCCATATGCTTTGAAATCATCCATAAGCCGTTCCTCTCTCACCTGTACAGGTGTGCGTGTCGCAGCCTCCTTGCTGATTAACAGAAACATTTTCTGCTGACGACGATGAACATCCAGCCCCCCCCCCCCCCCCCCCCCGTGACCCTTTGAGTGACCGATGCTCCGCCCAGTGGGCAGGTAGAAGGCGTGAGGCACAGCAGAGTTGAGTGTTTGAGCCAGAGGACCATGTGACCCCTCAGTTGGACCTGGACGATCCCCCAAAGCTCGCCCTCACGCTCGCGTCCTGCCTGTTGGCGTTCTGCCCCGTGCCTTACGTTCCATTTTTTACTGTTTGAAGTGTCAGCCCCTCCCATCAGAAACACGTCTCCCTGGAAACGACCTCTGAGCACCACATCAGCATTTCACATGTGGTCTGATGCCTGCATTGACCTCCCGGGTGGCTCTCCGGTCGAAGCGCAGGAACCTTCAGTGTCACCTGTACCGAGGCTCTGGAGACTCCTCCCACTGCAGGACTAGCAGCAACCCCCACAGGTGTGCAGGGTCAGGACACCGACCTGTGATGGCCTCGCCATCGCTCTTATGTCTGTGACGGTGGAAACTCGAGCAGAACAAAGAGGCATCCTGCAGTGGGAGGGGACTCGGCCTCAACGTGGGCGGGTTTCCTGTGGCTCCAACCGGCCGGAGCACGCCGAAGCGTCACAGGATGGGATTGTTCTACGATGAAGAGTGAGGATGAGGATGTCTGAGTGTTTTGTAGACCTGTGCCTCTGCTCTGTTCCTTTTAGAGCTCCATCAATAAAGTTCAGTAAAGCCGCTCGACTCACTTGTCTGTCTTTCAAACACACCTGGAGGTCTTTGCCTCCTGATTGGTTTGTTCCATCGATGCTAGCAATGGCCGCTTCATCCTCTTCACAGAGACCCGACATCAGGTAACACAGTCAAGGTGTAAACTGATGTCAGCACATTAATTTCATGCTTCATACTCGCCTGCAACCCACCGACACTGGACTGGTGTCCTAGTGGAAACCAGCTCCTGCCACTGCAGTCGGTCCACTGGTGTGGCCCAGGACACCTTAGCAGAGCTTCTAGCACGCGTGTTGTGAAGATGACGACAAGGCAGTGCCTTATTCTTCCTCCACCAGCAGGGGGTGCTCCCCTCTCTGTAAGCATGAGTGCGTGATCCTGATCCGAGCTTCCTGACAAGTTTGTGCTGCAGTCGCTGCTTTCAGGCCTCACTGAGCTAAACTCGGAGGTTATTGTTAGTCAGGTGATCGATTAACCTCAGTGCTGATAAACTCCCATGTTTCCTAGCTGTGTGGAAGGTGTGCTGATTGGTGCGTCACCGTGCAAATGTGTTGGAGTTTAAATCTGTACGTGTTTGATGGCAGCCGGCTCAAAACTGACACCTGCCGCTGTGGCACTACACTTCCCATCCGCCTCTTACTTCCTTCTGTCTCCGCCCCCGTCTTTGGCCCACAGCCTTCTGTTCAAAGCTCTCTCACCTGTCTGCTTCCATCTGCACGCCCCGCCCCTTCTTTCCTCCTCCTCCTCCATCATTTTTGCCGTTCCTTGTTTTCATCCTTGCGTTGCCATGGTTTCAGTTATTTTACCTGTTGATTTCGTTTTCCATCCGTTCCCCCTGCCCCTCGCTGTGTCTTCTGTGGTGTTTGTCTGTGCAGAGTCAGTTGTGCCTTCCTCTTCACATCCTGGAGGAGCGAGGGCTACCCCAGGTGGCCGTGACCGTCGGCGCCCTGCTCAACCTGGCCCCGCCCCGACACTCCAGCACCACAGCGACCCCCACGACGCCATCAACCCCACCGGGGCCGTCTGTCACCATCTAGCCATATTTGCACCCCATTTGTACCAGCCAATCAGAGCTAAGCGTCTCTTAAAGCCTGCATGATGTCATCAGAAAGTGTCCGAAGCTCCTGCAGCAGGGGGCTGGCACCGACATAATACCACAGTGACGGGTTCTGAGCTCCTATTGGTCAGTGCTGTATGTATGGAAGCCCATTTCGGGGGGGGATGCTACCCAATGACCTCGGCTGAAATGAATTTTAAAGTAAAAGATGAATCGAATATTTAAGGTCGTGTCTGAATGACAAAAAAATATTTCACAGGTGAGACCTTCAGGCACCTCATAGGTGCAGGTTCAATTCCCCACGGCCACTTCCTGCCCGCTCTCTGCTGACTAATAAAGGCTCAGCGCCCCCAAAATACAAAGTAGAGTAAAACGTTCAGACGTTTGCAGCAAGTGTGTTTCCATTTGTGGGCAGAAATGGGCTTCCATCCCACCTGTGCCGTCGCTCTGCAGGTGAGGGAGTGGCTGATGGGCAGTGATGGAGACGAGTCGAGCTGAACTGATCTTTACTCTTGCTGCAAGGTTTGTTAGAAATCAGCTTCTCACAGGTGGAGGTTTCACTCTGGACCTATTACACTCATCACAGATGACAGAGCCGCAGAGCAGACCAGATAGGAAGGAGCAAATAATCTGACCAGATTTTAATGCTGTACCTGGTGTAGGCGGAGCTAATCTACTCCATCTGCTGATTATTACAAGTGATAATAATGAGTGCCCTCACCGTGAAACCACATCTGCTTGTGTTTGAGCAGCGGTCCAAAGGAAATCCTCCACGTGTGACAAGGCGAAAAGATAGAAGCTTACCACCTTTGACCTTTGCCCCCTGAGTCTGAGGTAAAGAAGGTAAAATGATCCTCTGATGTCAGAAAAATAACCCAGAGGCAAAGTGGGAGGTGGTTTATTCTACTTGTCAAGTTTTCTAACGGGTGAATCCATGCAGTTCAACATCTGTGTGACATTAGTTCTACATGCATTTGGTTACCTGTGTAGGCGGAGCTTAGAAACTAATATGCATAATTATTGAGCCAGTGTTAAACACAGACGACTCAAAACCATAAAACTCTGTTAGGTGGATCGTTCTGCTCATTCCAACGTTAGCTCTCACAGAGCGGCTTAGCATGAGTCCCCATCATCTTGAGCCTCAGCTCAGCCGCTGTCTCACACAAGCCGGTTTAGCTCCTCCGCCTTTAAACGTGCTTTATTCTGATTGGCTGTATCTCACAAGCAGAAGACTTGAACAACAGATGGGTGGAGCTTTTCTCTGTGACATCACACAGATCAATGACTAGAAAAAAAACCTCATAATTCCCAGTAGCTGCAGACACACTGAACTTCCTGTTTAACATGAACATTTGCCACAGAAACAGGAAATGAGAAAGGGAAAAGCACTTTAATTTAAAAAAAAAAAAGTATTTCATGTTCTCAGTAACATCTGATTGATCAATAAAGTCTGAAACTGTCCGGTCTGCACACTGAGATACAGTTGCAGTGCTACTAAAGGCTAACGGAAGCTAACAGCAGTTTTGTTTTGTTTAAATAACACTAATGTATCTTGTGGCTAATATAGCTTAAAGTTAATATTGGCAAAGATAAACTTATTGTAAGCTACATTTAATGGCTAGCGGTGACCTAGCTAAGATGAGTGTGCTTAGTTTAAAATAATAATAATAAAGAGAAAACTATTCCCAGATTACCCATCGCTAACAGTGACGATTCTGAATTTGCTTCAGTCTGAAAATGTAACTGACTGTTAAGGCTAACACTATTAAAACAGAGTAAATGTGTTGGATCACGCTGATCATGCTTGTCATGTTTGCAGAGACACAGGCTGATACTTACGTAGCAGTCTGTTAACAGAAACCAGCTAGCTGGAAGACTAGCTTGAAATAGGTAGCTATAAAAGTATCTTAACATGAACTACAGCTAGGAAGTGGCCTAAGCTAACGAGTAAGCAGTAGTCTAAAATTGAATAGACTCTCTGCTATCTCTGGGTAAGACTATAATAAGACTAACTTTATGAACTGTTAGATAACAGTACTTAATATTATATATGTGACACAGTTAGCTTTAAAAATACTGACATTTCAAAAGTTCCGTAACTATTTTAACATGGCTACCTGCTGAAGAAAGCTAACACTAATGGTACTCTTATGTCGAGCTAACCACAGAAGGTAGCTAAGATAAAGTCAGGTAAAGCTAACAGCTTGTTTCTAATCTGAAAACGGTCGACGATCGCTTAGTTTATAGCATGATTGCTAAATGCTAATGTTACAGTAGTGGGTTTGATCGTGCCCAGTATTGTCAAAGAAATTATTTATTTTTCCTTTTTGTTTTTTTTTATAGTTTATTTAGTTTTATTTATTTTTTTATGCTTTTAGTTTTGCTTTAGGGGGCGGGGCCTCTGCCAGTCTTCCATTGTGGGGCACTCACCCAAATGTGAGCTACTTGCTAACAGTAAATAATATCCCAAAAGAAGCAGCAAGGACAAAGTGTGGTTCAGTTTGGCTCTGTTCGTCTCCAACTGTCCTTATTATGGTAAACACCTTCATCTCGCCGCTGATGAAGAGGAGGATGTCGTCTGTACAGTTTTTACTCATGTCCTTGTGATTTAGGTCAATCATGTGACCTGGCTTTGTGATCACCTGATCAGACCTTTGTGCAGCTGAAGGCGACTGGGTGGTTTCTGTTGCATGCTGGGACATTTTTCACCTTGTAAAGGTGGCCCGACTGTTGTGTACAAATATATCCTGTAAATAGAAATTTACTGATGATGCTCTGTATATGAGGCCGAAACCTGGGTGTTACTACGACAACAGAGATGTTTGTGTTGCCATGTCAACAATGGGGGGAGGGGGGGGGGGATTTCTTCTCCTGTCAGTGAAGTAAGCAAACAGCTGCTGTACTGTAATTTTATTTATAAAAGTTCGTCTTGACAACAGTGATCAAAGCAATACCTGCTCAGCGTCTCACTCCAACTGGAGCTCCAAAAGGCTCCAACTGCACAAACACAGTCAGGAGGTGCAGCTCAGGTGAAGCAGACTGCTAGCAGCTACAGCCGCTTGTGTCACCATCCACCTGTCAGGCAGAAGCCACACCCCTAATAATGCAAACAGGTGTCATGAAGGGGCCAGACCCTTTGTGTATCAGGCTGTAAACGTGTGTGGGGCTGACTCACTGCTGCCTCTGCTGGACATTAGAGGAACTGCAGCACACATCCTGCCATCCTACAGTGGGCGTGGCCTCTGTGTACAGTGATGTCATGAATCTGAGCTGCTGCTGCTTCACTAACCGGAGGAGAAGACTGTGTTTATAATTTAAACTGTAAAGATGAGTAAAGGGGGCTGGTGCTGTGTTCAGGTGGCGTAGGACATCAGCATGCTGACACTACACTAAACACTTGCTGAAGCCTCACTTTGTTTCTCAGTCACCTGAACAGAGCACAAGAGCACAACTTGAACAACCTGAATTATGACAAGTAGGCTGGGCCCCGCCCCCGAACCACCTCCACCAATCAGCTCATCTTAACTGGACTCACCTGAGATCTGAGTGAACCTGATGGGGACAGGTGTGGTGGCTTAGAGGTTTCAGAAAGGTGATGGTGTACAGATGTTTTCTTCTTCAGGCGCTCGTCTTGTGGCAGCAGCGGGTCACGTGACGTGGGCGGCTGTTTTTCCACTTGTGTGTTTTTGCTGTTTCAGTCATAAAATAAATAGAATGTGGCTTTGATGCTTTTATTGTCTCAACACCGCACACAGGAAGTGGTGAAAAACATGTGGCCAAAAAACAAGAACACCATCAGCTGATTGTGTTCATACTGTAAATGTTTCCTATGTTTTCTGTTTTTCTCTCCTTGGTGTTTTTTGTTTTTGTTTCTGTGAATAAAGTAGAAATATTTGTCACAGGTGAACGTCACGTCTGCAGCTCTGTTCCCGGGTCAGGACGCTGCGACAGGAAGTGCAGTCTAATATAACGTAACACCGGTTTGTGACTGAAAGTATTCATGACTCCTCTGGAGAACAATAATCATGTTTCACGGTAGGATTTTGTGACATCTTTTCAAAGTATGTTTGGAAATCAACCAAGCGACAGCGTGTCACATCAGGGCTGTTTATGAAGAACAGTCTAACTTCACATTCTTTAATGACACGCAGTGTGTGCTCTCATTGATGCTGTGGTGTCCTGGAGTGAGGTGTTCTTAAACAGCGTGGTTTATTACAGGACGTGCGGCAGCGTCCTCACAGGAAGCCCTGAGGCCCCAGATAACATTGTGCTTTAAACTGTGTCATATCAGACGCAATAATCACACCTCCCAAATACTTGGCTCTGAATTTTGCATTTATTTAAATTCAGCTTTAAGCCTAAATCTTCAAACACTTTGGCGACAGTGGGAAGGAAAAACTCCCTTTTAACAGGAAAAAACATCCGGCAGAACCAGGCTCAGGGAGGGGCGGGGCCATCTGCTTTGATTGGTTGGGGTGAGAGAAGGAAGACAGGATAAAGACATGCTGTGGAAAAGAGACAGATTAATAACAGGTGAGAACAGAGAGGGCAGCATCATCAGCTCACTGGAAGGTTCAGAAGGTGGTCAGCTGGTAAGGAGCGACGGCCCAGCCCTGTTGTTGACGATGAAGGTCATCTGTTTAAGGAGTGAGCTGTTGATCAGTCTTCACGGATCAGTGGGCAGGTGTGTAACCTGAGCCTCAAACACCTGCTTCACTGTGAGATGAAGCAGAGCTTTAACGTCAGGCTGTTTGAGCCTCCACCAGTTATCTGGTAAAATGGCCATGTACCATCTGGTGGTGACCTGACTGCCAGCTCCATGGATCACTTTCGATGTCGAGGTCCATGTGAAACAGAGAGCTGATGATTTCTTTCCTCTGGTTGCAGGTATGCCCCAGGGACCTGTCCTAGGGCCCCTTCTTTTCATCCGCTTGGACACATTTTCGTAAATACAATATTCACTGTTTCACTGTTATGTTGATGACACCCAGCTTTATTTGTCCACTAAACCTGATTCTGCTCTCCCCCCGTCCTCCCTCACCCTCTGTTTAGCCAAACTAAATTCGCGGTTCTCTTACAATTTTCTCAAACTCAATAGTAACAAATCTGAGCTCCTCCTAGTCGGCACTAAACAAACGCTATTCACAACTAATAGCTTTTCTATTACAATCAATAACTCGCCGGTCTCCGTTTCCCCATTTGTGAAAAATCTGGGTGTCATCCTTGATAGCACTCTATCTTTTAACTCCCACGTCAATGACATCACTGCATATTTCCAACATTAATCGTCTCCGTCCTTTTCTCTCCCCATATGCCGCTGCCATTCTTGTTCATAGCCCGGTCACTTCCCCGATCGATTACAGCAACTCTCTTCTTTTTGGTCGTAGTCAAAAATCTGTCCATCATTATATTCCTCTAATATGTTTGATGGTTGTGTTGATCTGTGTGGGACCGGGGGGGGGGGGGCGTTGTGGGGTTTTTTTTCATATATATGTGTGTTTATTTACTTAGGAAAATGAAGAAAGGTTGATTGTATTTTGGTAACTGCAAGTACTGTTGTTTTCTTTTTTCAATAAAAAATATTTTCAAAAAAAAAAAAAAAATCTGTCCATCAGCTTCAACGTGTCCAGAACTCTGCTGCTCGTATCATCACCAGGACTCCTTCTATGCACCACATCAGCTCTGCTCTGCAGCAGCTTCACTGGCTTCTGGTTAAATACCGCATCAATTTCAAGACACTTTTGTACACATTCAAGGCTACCCATCATCTCTCGCCTTCATACCTCTCTGACATGGTTCAGATCACCGTTCCTTCTCTGTGTCTCACATCCTCCTCCTCTCTTTCGCTTTCCATCCCTTCCCCCCCGGCTAGCCACCGTGGGGCGCAGGGCTTTCTGCTGCTCTGCCCCCCGTCTTTGGAACTCCCTCCCTCCTGAGATAAGAAACATCACTTCCCTCCCTCTTTTTAAGTCCAGACTCAAAACTCACCTGTTCACATTAGCCTATTACACATAATTTTTTCCATCCTGCTACTTTAATTTGTTTTATTTATTTGCTCAAAGTTTTATCCTTATTATTTTGTAAATTGTTATGTTTGTTGTTGTTATTGCTTGTGTACAGTGTCCTTGAGTGTTTTGAAAGGTGCTTTCTTAAATAAAATTTATTATTATTATTATTATTGTTATTATGATTATTTCAACTGTTCCAGACGCTCTTGTGATGAAAGAGTGGCCCTATGGTTTCCTCATTAATGAGTGTTTATTCATCATTATATGAAGATGCAAGAGCCAGGGATAGAAGCACATTTTACAAGACAACATAGGAGCAACTAGAAAGTGCATTTTCTGAAGAAACTGCAGTGTGAATGCTTGAATCTGAATGTATGAGCTGAAATGAATTAATTATTGAATATTAAGCTAAAAATGTTGAATGAGCTGGAAAATACAGAGTTTGATGTTCACACAGAAGAAGTTGGAAAATAGCTGAAAAGTTTTTAAATTTAAATTAGAAAAACCTAAGTAATGAGAAAATACATTTTCGAGTCAGAAAACATCTGAAAGAATATTAAAAGGTCATATTCTTTGAATCACTGAATGACTAAAATGTGATCCCTCCACTTGTATCCACACAGTTTAAAAAGTTTAAATGTCTGAGCTTTGAAAGACACGCTGTTGGAGAGAAAACAACGATGGCTACATTTTGAGGGTAAAATGATGGCTGTAGAGCAAACACTGTGGAGACAGCAGCAGTTGAAAGAGAAGTGTTTAAGATGAATCTTGGCAGAGTGAGAGAGAGAGCTCGTTAAGCAGGCAGGTGTGAGCCTGGTTGCTATAGTGACCGCACCCAATGGCTCCATACACACGTACACAGACATGCACCTCACTTTTGCTGCTTAAAATGAACAGAAAAGTCAGGCCGAAACAAATCGTTCCCAAATGAAAAGTACAAGTCGTATTGACAAAATTCTTTCACCGTGAGCGGCAGCAATGTCCAGTCTACCAGATTCTCAGTTGTCATGCCTGTGGAGTTTATTATATGGACGTGGTGACAGTGTAAAGACACCATGCTCTTCTGATTTTCAAACGAACCTTCTGAGCCATTTTAACATTAGAGTCTATGGAAGAGTTGGAGGGAGGAGGCTGTGCATTGGTGACATTTATGAAAGAACCATAACACCTAGTACAATAGTAAACACATTGGATGAAAGAGGACAGCGATGGATAAGTTTTGAGGGTAAAATCATACCTGTAGAGCAAACGCTGCGGACACAGCAGCAGTTTTAAAAAAGATTTTTTTGCTCCTCTCACTCTAGCAGTTGAGCTGTCTCACTCTAGCCCCAACATTCCGTCCCATACACACCCATTATAAACTCTGAAACGGGTGAAAAAACATCATGAAACTTAAACTAGAACTGAAGAAAAAGTATAATAGATATTGAAAAGATAAATACAAGTTGAATAGTTGAATCTCTTGGCTTCGTTTTAAAGTTTGAATGGTGGCTCTATGTCAATGTATGTGGAAGTAGTAGGAGTTGAAAAATAAGTAAGTTGAATGAGGGTTTGAAGGGTCTCCAGATTGAAATACATGGGAAATTTTTGTTGAAAAAAGTTGAATAAAATTAAAAATATAAATGTTAAAAATGAGAAAAATAGAAGCAGTCATGTCCAAAAGATGAGGAATCTAATGGTGTTTGAATGGTTTTTCTAAGTTGAACAGTTTTGAAGGAGTTAGCGTCCAAAAAACTTACGGAAAAATAATAATAAAGATTCAAAGAACAATAGTGTGCTTTTCAAGCATTCACACTAATAAGAAGAAAAATATACATCATTGAAAACATCAAGAATACATAATGACGTCATCTTGTTGTTATGGCAGCAGGTAAAAAACAGACATCCCATCAGTTATTATGGTGTGTGTGTGTGTGTGTGTGTGTGTGTGTGTGTGTGTGTGTGTGTGTGTGTGTGTGTGTGTGTGTGTGTGTGGCGCCATCTTAGATGAAGACATGAATGGAACCCCGAAGTGTGCTTTGATTGTAACAATGACATCAGGCTCCGTCCATGCACTACTGAACAAAACTAAGTATGAAAAGGAAAGGAAGAGCAAAACAGTGAAGGGTATATAAAAAGGTCAATATATACAAATAAAGTAAAGCAATAGTCAAACTACAAAGGCAGCGGAGCCGTGCAGCTCTGCGTGCACACAGGGATGACAGCATTTCGTGCTGTTGCTGGGCAGCCAAAGGACATGAGCAGTTTTTGGGGAATGGTGTTTGTTCCTGGGGTGACATCAGATAAGACTCAATCCTGCTTCATAGTGCAGACCTCAGGTGTCTGCAGGTGAGACAGCTGATGGAGAAGGTCAGAGAAAACAGACTGTAATCAACGTTGGAGTTCTGGGTTAAACAGGTAACGCTGCCGTTCAGACCAATCACCACACAGTCACAGAGGCGTTTACCTGGGAGCAGGTGAGGCTCATTATCCTACAGCCAGCTGGAGACTTACCTGACAGGGTGGGATGGAGGGAGGTAATCCGCCCTCTTATTGATACAATAAAGTCAAATATTTGTATTTTAGTTCAATTTCATTTCAAATCACTTTTATTGCCAGATTACATGTGCAGGTACACTGATACAGCACATGTAAGTGAAATTCTTGTGTGCAAGCTTCACAAGCAAAAGAGGTGTGCAAAATACAAGAAACATAAGAGCAAGCGAAGTATAAGAATGGGAATCTGAGAATTCTAAGAATAAATATGTACAAATATAAGAGTGCAGGCGCGTTACTGAATATGTATATATACATATTTGTGTGTGCGTGTGTGTGTGTATATATGCATATATATATATATATATATATATATATATATATATATATATATATATATATATATATGATCGATGTAGCGGTTCCGAATGACAGCAATATCAGGAAGAAGGAACACGAGAAGCTGGAGAAATACCAAGGGCTCAGAGAAGAGCTCGAGAGGATGTGGAGGGTGAAGGTAACGGTGGTCCCCGTGGTAATCGGAGCACTAGGTGCGGTGACTCCCAAGCTAGGCGAGTGGCTCCAGCAGATCCCGGGAATAACATCGGAGATCTCTGTCCAGAAGAGCGCAGTCCTGGGAACAGCTAAGATACTGCGCAGGACCCTCAAGCTCCCAGGCCTCTGGTAGAGGACCCGAGCTTGAAGGATAAACCGCCCGCAGGGGCGTGCTGGGTGTGTTTATATATATATATAAAATTAAATAAAAATAAAATATACAGAGGTCAGCAGATGTTTACTGTGCAAAACAAGTGGCATTTATGTACAATATGGAGTGCATAATGTTGAAGTAAGTGAAGGTGAGGTGTCTATGAAGTGTTCAGCAGTCTGATGGCCTGATGGAAAAAGCTGTCTCCCAGTCTGCTGGTTCGGACCGGATACTGCAGAACCTCCTGCTTGATGGAAATAGTCTGAACAGTTTATGGCTGGGGTGACTGGATAGGTTACATTTGCTGCATGTGACGTCATTTGTTAGTTACCAGTTTTAGTTCTCACAAATCAAACATAAATTTTTGTTTATATTATCTTCAATAAAGCGCGTTAATGCGGTGGATTTTGAAAATTAACGTAAAAATATTACATTAACAAAGACAAAACATGAAGCCATAAACATGTATTAATATTATTATTAAAATGTGTGTTATGAAATTCTGTAAACGTGTTTTTAATTGTTTCCTTGATTACATTAAAATCTAAAAAGCGGGAAAATAAAACGAGCCTTTCTTTTCAGGCAGCTCCGCGGACACCTCTGTTTACACTAATTTCCCAGCATCCCTTTCGCCCTTCCTTTTCCTCCTTCTCTGCGGACGCGGTGCAGGTAAGAGTCAACATGTCCGCCGGCACATCCTTGAAAAATGCCCGTTAATCTGCGCGGTGGGCGGCTGATAGTCCCGAGGGGGGCCGGGGCAGGAGCCCCGGCGCTGCTCGGTCGGTCTGTGTCTGCGTTTGAGCCGCTGATGGCGGAGATTCGCTCCGGATAGAGAAGCTAGCCTCGGCTAACGAAGCGCAGGGCCGCGGGTAACCGAGCGGCTTCCGAGCTACGCGTGCCGGCTGCCGCACACGTGCGGTAAGGAAAGGGTGTGTGGGAGCCCCGATGCTCGCGGCGGGCTGGAGCTCCCCCGGTAAACGGGCCAAACCAGAGGAGCCACCGGCCGGAGCTGACTCGGATTTTCGTAGTTTCTCGTGAAACAATGAAACGGAAAGAGCCGAATGTTACGTGCTGTATGCAGGGAGCCATCGGTTATCGATCAGTGACGGGCTGACCGCAGAATCACACGGGTTCTGAACAGGACTGTTTCTGTGACAACCTCAGACACTTTACTTGTGGTCCAAGATGCCTCTGAATAAGTCACGTGACTTTTTACCTGGTAGCGTGGCACGTGCTGTTCCCACATAAAGTGTTTCTTAAGAACAGTAAACGCATCCCAGGTTGGAGCACGCTCAGTCCTCCACCTGTGAGGTCATAGCTGACTAAACCTACAGTTATCAGGGCCTGGCACTAAAAACTCGTATTATTAGTTGCCATGGTGATGTGTCCTCCTCTGAAAACACAGCGGGTACAAAGTTGCGAGCTCAGGAAAACATGCTGGTTACCAGTGCCGTCAATCACGTGATGCTACAGTAGGTTTCAGGTGTTAATGTGACTGTTTCTGTGCAGGTGAACTCACCTGAAGAAGACCACAACGACCAAGATGCCTGGAAGGTGAGTGCCAATCATTTCACTCTGTGGTCACATGATGTATGTCTGTGTGAGCGATTTAACCTGCTGAAGTTCTGAAACAGGAGAGGGCAGACAGGTGTTGACAGGAAGTGAGTTAACTGTGAGTGCAGAGCGACTTCCTGTCTGCTCTTCAGTGATTCTGGGATGGGTTTAATAAAGTTTTATTCAAACAGGCCGTGATCTGTCAGAGACGCTGTTCCTCGCTGCAGAGACGCTGATGGTGATGATGTCATGGTTGGAGGTGCACAGATCAGGGCTCGCAAAATCGCTAGCCCAACGTCCCGGAGCTAGCGATATCTCCGGTCGGGCGACCAAAATCTATCTCAGCCCCGCCGAGTGTTTTAGGCAGAAAAAGTATGTGTGTCCATGTGTAAACGCAAAAAACGGTGAAACTCAGAAGCCTGGCAGGGAACGAGTAGCAAAGATGGCACATAGTCGTGTAAACAGAGGGACAGTAACTATGTGTAACAGCAGCAGTGTTTCTGTCACTGTAGAAGTTCATCTCATGTGAACAGTAACGTCTCGCACACCTTTGATGTTGTGTGACTAAATCTCAGTTTTCCTCGTCGACACGTAAACACCTTAGAGTTGGGTCCTTGTTGCTATAGAAACAGTTGTGGGCGCTGTCAGTGGGTCGTTGCTGGTGATCTGTGGAGCGTACAGGGGAAGCAGGTGCAGGGTTACGACCTTCGATCCTCAGATCGGAGGAGAAGGGTGAAGTAACCACGGTGACATCAGCTGGTGGAGTGGGTCACGGTTTGGCTCTGATCAATAAGCACTGGAGTTCCTATTGGTTGTTTTGGGACCTTCTGCCGCTCACTTTAGTTCTATTGATCATTTGTGTCTGATTAGTGAGTTGATCACGTTGCACAGAACGCTGGCAGCAGATAAATCAATACTTGACGTCTATCAGTCCAGAGCGGCACAGGCCTCTGGGGGTCACATTCACCCGTGGCTCCTCCCACTCCAGCTTTTTGATGATGTTGATTCTGTCAGCTGTTTCTGGGCTGATTGATCAGTCTGATTACTGATCATTCTGCAGGTTTGATTTGCTTTAGATGTTTTAAGGTCTGTTAGAGAGATGCGGAGGGTAGCTCCGTCGTTGTGATTGATTTCCCGCCTCCTGTGTTTGGCGACTGTTTTGTGCAGTTTCTGTGTGTGTGATGGAAGGGTGAGCTCCACCAGCTGATGTCTGGGTGAAAAAGACACGCTGTGCTTTGACTTTGGTGAAACCTTTGGTCACGCTTGGGCTGGAGATGAGCAGCTCTTTCCATTGGTCAGATTTGGGGGCGTGTCAGCAGGTGGTGGTGACATGGTCTGACGCAGTCTCTCTTTCAGACTGTGGAGTAAGGCCATCTTTGCGGGCTACAAGCGCGGCCTGAGGAACCAGCGCGAGCACACGGCGCTGCTGAAGCTCGAGGGCTGCTACAGCCGGGACGAGGTCGACTTCTACCTCGGCAAACGCTGCGCCTACGTCTACAAGGCCAAGAAGTGAGCTGCCACACCGCCATCTTTCATTTACTGTTAAGGTTGGCGTGTTTCTAAGTGTGTGTGTGTGTGTGTGTGTGTGCACGCAGGAACACGGTGACGCCCGGCGGGAAGCCCAACAAGACCCGTGTGATCTGGGGGAAGGTGACCCGGGCACACGGAAGCAGCGGGATGGTGCGAGCAAAGTTCAGCAGCAACCTGCCGGCCAAAGCCATTGGACACAGAGTCAGAGTGGTGAGTCACATGACCTGATCGGCTGGGGTTACGACCTCGCAGACGTCTTGGCTGCCGCGGCGTTTCTGTGTTCACTGCTTCCTATCATGCCATCAGATCGTTTCCAATACGCTTCAGGAGTAAGTGTTCGTGCGAACTTTGACCTGCTCTGGCTCAGAGCGCTACCTGAGTGCGCTCAGTCTTTAAATTTGATTTATTCACCATGAAGCCACAGCTGGAGGCGTCATTTACAGGTTCTTTTTTATAACGTGAAATCAATATGACGAGACTGAGGGGTGTGGCTTCAGACAGCAGCATTGAGGAAGCTTATCAATATTTGAATAAATGAATAAACTCAAGCAAGACGAGAGGCTGAGTAACGTTTGCACATCATTCTGTCAGATAAACTCAGATTAGAGCATGTTCATCAGACTGACAGCCCGCTCCACCCGGCTGCTGCTGTTGGTGTACAGCTGTGAGAATAGAAAGTCTTTATCCGGTCGTTAAGTCTGACGTCACTAGCCGTGTCTGGGCTTAAACTCCGCTGCAGGTCCATATATCAAACATCACTGTGGCATTACTGAGAGTTGAAAAACTGTCTAAAGTCTTTCATCTTTAATAAAATGATCAGCGTTCTGCTCTACCAGGTGTAACAATTGAGTTTAACATCCAGGCATCCATGAAAACGGAATTTATGACATTTAACGGAGTTAGAAGTTAGCAGGGAGTTAGCTCGCTAGCTTCTATCTAAATACAATATAGCATGTCCTGACTGCGGGGTTTTGGAAACAAATTCAAACGTACAGCTCTGCTATCACTTCCAGCATAAATGAAGACAGAAAACTAAACAGCAGTGACGTTTGTAGGGTTACTGAAGTTGGGCTAGCTGGTATATAATGATGTGCTACGTGACCGCTAGCGACACAGCTATGTTAGCATAATATAAACAAGCTAACTTTTTTTCCACTCGATAAAAGTTAATGTGAGTGTTCTCGGTGGTCAGGAACAAATGTAATCGCATGGCAGGATGCTGTAAAAGGACCAAACTTCAGCCAGGAGAACAACTGAGATAATCCATCCACATATGAGGTTAGTCATTCATATACTGCTGCATGGGCTGGGCTGTAGTTACATCCTAAGGTTTTAAAAACTGAGCTTAAATAAATGATTAGTGGTAATAAAAGCCGAGGGAGGTCAACAGTGATCACTGACTGTTTTAGGAGCTTTTTGAGATTAAATAGAAGAAAATACAAAACATTAAACATGTTAACAACACAAAAGCCATATTAAACGCAGACTACTTTAGACCCGGAAGTAGGATTCGTCACGTCATCACTGAACAACTGGATAGGTACTATACAGATTTACAGTGAGATACAGACCTGGGGGGGGGGGGGGTCTGCAGCTCTGAGCAGTATTTAGAAAAAAGTACCAAGAGAAAAAATGCTGCTGAGCGCAGATCTGATGACTCTGATTGACCATATTATTTTGCAGAAATGGCGTTCAGTCATTCGGAGTCACATCTAGAGGTCTCACCTGTCACAGGTGTTTGCTCACAGTGTGACACGCGCATTCGTACCACCGTCGCCATATCTTCCACCTCGCTCGCCGCACTGATGCTCTGAAGGCGTCTCAGGTCTTCTCGCCGCTTACTTCTTCTGTGGTTTCTCCTCCTGTGTGCATTTCCTGTGTGGTAGTTGTATTGTGAAGTTCATTTCCTGTGCGTGGTTTTATTGTGACAGTGTACTTCCTCTTTGTGTGCAGATGCTGTATCCTTCCCGGGTGTGAGGCGGAGATGGCAGCGACTCTTTGTTTGTACAGAAACAATAAAGTGATCAATAATCTGGTCAGACTCCCGCTTTGTGTTTCTCTCACACACACAGCCTTCATCTACAGGAGTCTCTCACTCTTCTTCTGACTGCAGGGGGCAGCAAAGCATTCGGAGAGGTCTTTTAAAGCAGCGGTCCCCAACCCCCGGGCCTCGGACCGGTAGCGGTCCGTGAGTCGTTTGGTACCGGGCCGCGAGAGTTGAGGCTCAGGTGTGAAATGTATAGTTTTCAGGGTTTTTATCGGTTTTCAGTGTCATTTTGTTATCGTTTTTATCGTTAACTCGGTTTTCCTGGGTCTTTCCACGTGTGTTATGAATAAATCATCTTTTTTTTCGGTACCAGTACTAGTTTTATTTTCTTGTATTTATCCGCGACACCTTAAAGGAAAATATTGTCGGGCATAAACCGGTCCGTGGGGCAAAAAAGGTTGGAGACCGCTGATTTAAAGGGTGTGTTATGTCCAGAGTTTAGGCTGTCAGGTTGTCAGGACAACGGTGATGATTGGTGGGGATTCAGGTGTGGGTGGTGCAGCACAATGAAGTTTGGAATCGACTCCAGGTGTAAGTGTTATACAGTGTTGGGAAGGTTACTTTTAAAATGTATTCCATTACAGAATACAGAATACATGCCCCAAAATGTATTCTGTAACGTATTCCGTTATGTTACTCAATGAGAGTAACGTATTCTGTATACTTTGGATTACTTAATATATTATCATGCTGAATGTACTATTGCTGTGTGATTTATTACTATTACTGAAGGTCCGCGACTCCGAACTGTAGTAAAGGGACCTCTGACTAATACGGCGGGGTCCCTGTCGGCTCGTAGCTGAAAACTAGCTTTACTTTGTTGTGTGGGTCAACTTTTCTTGCGAGAGACAGAGAGAGGCGCTGAAAAGCTGCTCCAACGGAACTTATTGTTTTCAGAGGAAAACAGGAACACGGTGTACAGTCGAGTCTTAATAGCTTACTTACAACTGGGCTCGTCAGGCACTCTTCTTGGCTGCAGTGGTTATTATTATATTTACATGCTTCCAGCTCCCGTTTTTCCTCGATGACAACTCGTACCTTTCCACTCCCCTTTTTCTCCCTCCTCGCTCACAGACCCATAACGTGTATGGCAGTCCATTCTCCCTGCAGCACGAACTACACTGCCCATGATGCTACATTCTTTAGAGCTATGCTTGTAGCATTCTGCCTGTTAGCTTAGCACAACAACAAAAAGGCGCTCTCTCACCCAGGAAACACACAGTCGCAGAGAGAGAGAGCGTCGCCCTGTAACCATGGCAACCGTAACGCTGCCGCCTGGAACAACAGAACGTAGCTGTCAAACAAACCCAAACAGTCCTGACCCGCGACAATATGAAACAGGAAAGTACCGCAGTGTAATCCATTTATTTCAACAAAGTAACTGTATTCTGAATACCACCTTTTTAAACAGTAACTAACGGATACAGTTACTCATATTTTGTATTTTAAATACGTAACGGCGGTGCATGTATTCCGTTACTCCCCAACACTGCTGTTATATAACCGGACTGTATATGAAGCACCTAAAGTGAGCGTGCTCAGAATGATTGGTCCAGCTGTCACATGGTTTTCTTTTTATTAATTAATGTAACAAGTACAACAATGGCAGCATTTTCAAAGACTTTTTTGCAACTTGAGGTAACAGCAGAACAGCCTGTATTTCAATATGTAAAGTAATATAAACATAAGTAACTAAAGAAATTAATCAAATTAAAAGACAGAATTCTAACCTCTGTGTTTTCTAAAGGTTTTAGTGCAGATCCACAGCGTGTTTTTTGTCAGGCACAGTTCTTTGTGAATAGTGAAAAAGGTTGGCTTTGTTTTCAGAAATCAACATTTGTGAATGAAGAATTTACACATAATTATCACATTTAAGACATTTTCAGGTTTCTTTTCTTAGAGATGCAAAAATAATATAATTTTTAGAAAAATCAAGTAAGTTTGGAATCTTTGGGCAAAGCCTGTAGTGCACGTAGTCCCACAGGGCTTTACAGTAAATACATCTGTAAGATTCAATGTTCCCGTCACAGAAAGAACAGGAGTTATTATAAAGAGCAGAACGACATGTGAGAGATCCATCGGAAGAATCAGAATACTTTATTGATCCATAGGGGAAATTGTGTTGGTTACATGCTCCAGTACAAACACTAACAAAGGCAGACAATACAAAAAGAAATAGCACAGTATGTATGTATGTATATATGTATATATATATATATATATATGTATGTATATATACATACAGTGGGGCAAAAAAGTATTTAGTCAGCCACCGATTGTGCAAGTTCAGTAATTTGCACCAGAGGTACACTTCAACTGTGAGAGACAGAATGTGAAAAAAAAATCCATGAATCCACATGGTAGGATTTGTAAAGAATTTATTCGTAAATCAGGGTGGAAAATAAGTATTTGGTCACCTCAAACAAGGAAAATCTCTGGCTCTCACAGACCTGTAACGTCTTCTGTAAGAAGCTTTTCTGACCCCCACTCGTTACCTGTATGAATGGCACCTGTTTGAACTCATCATCTGTATAAAAGACACCTGTCCACAGCCTCAAACAGTCAGACTCCAAACTCCGCCATGGCCAAGACCAAAGAGCTTTCGAAGGACACCAGGAAAAGTATTGTAGACCTGCACCAGACTGGGAAGAGTGAATCTACAATAGGCAAGCAGCTTGGTGTGAAAAAATCAACTGTGGGAGCAATCATCAGAAAATGGAAGACATACAAGACCACTGATAATCTCCCTCGATCTGGGGCTCCACGCAAGATCTCATCCGTGGGGTCAAAATGATCATGAGAACGGTGAGCAAAGATCCCAGAACCACACGGGGGGACCTGGTGAATGACCTGCAGAGAGCTGGGACCAAAGTAACAAAGGTCACCATCAGTAACACACTACAACGGCAGGGAATCAAATCCCGCAGTGCCAGACGTGTTCCGCTGCTGAAGCCAGTGCATGTCCAGGCCCGTCTGAAGTTTGCCAGAGAGCACATGGATGATACAGCAGAGGATTGGGAGAATGTCATGTGGTCAGATGAAACCAAAGTAGAACTTTTTGGTATAAACTCAACTCGTCGTGTTTGGAGGAAGAAGAATACTGAGTTGCATCCCAAGAACACCATACCTACTGTGAAGCATGGGGGTGGAAACATCATGCTATGGGGCTGTTTTTCTGCCAAGGGGACAGGACGACTGATCAGTGTTAAGGACAGAATGAATGGGGCCATGTATCGTGAGATTTTGAGCCAAAACCTCCTTCCATCAGTGAGAACTTTGAAGATGAAACGAGGCTGGGTCTTCCAACATGACAATGATCCAAAACACACCGCCCGGGCAACAAAGGAGTGGCTCCGTAAGAAGCATTTGAAAGTCCTGGAGTGGCCTAGCCAGTCTCCAGACCTCAACCCCATAGAAAATCTGTGGCGGGAGTTGAAAGTCCGTGTTGCTCGGCGACAGCCCCAAAACATCACTGCTCTCGAGAAGATCTGCATGGAGGAATGGGCCAAAATACCAGCTACTGTGTGTGCAAACCTGGTAAAGACCTATAGTAAACGTTTGACCTCTGTTATTGCCAACAAAGGTTATGTTACAAAGTATTGAGTTGTATTTTTGTTATTGACCAAATACTTATTTTCCACCCTGATTTACCAATAAATTCTTTACAAATCCTACCATGTGGATTCATGGATTTTTTTTTCACATTCTGTCTCTCACAGTTGAAGTGTACCTCTGGTGCAAATTACTGACCTCTGTCATCATTTTAGGTGGGGGAACTTGCACAATCGGTGGCTGACTAAATACTTTTTTGCCCCACTGTGTATGTATGTATATATGTATATGTATATATATATATATATATATATATATATATATATTATATTAATCTCTTGTCGTCAATAAGCAACGTTTAGGGAGCTCTATAGTATTCAATGAGAGGGCCCTGCGCGTCGATAAGTGACGCAGAGGGAGCCTGACCATGCCTCACACATGTGCCAAGTTGGGAGTGAGAAGGTGTTGGAATAAAAGGTTTTCTCCTTCATTTCTGTCAAACAAAGGTGTCTGAAACGTTTCCAGCTGTTAGTATCTTGTTCGCTAGGCAACCTTTTCAGCGCGACGGAGGCTAGACCGTCCCATTTCACAAGCCTCTCACTTCCGGCCTGAGCTGTCTTTGATCATGCGGCCCTTGTGGACCGTTAAGCTGCAGACCCTGAATTGGGACACAGCCTCAGTCTCAAGGGAATCTGGGAGAAGGGTCACATGGTTGATGATACATGATACTGTACTTGTTACTAACTTGTGTATTGCTGATGTGTAATGATGTGATCACACTGAGAAACCAAAGATTTCAAATCCACAGTTTTTAATATTGACATATTAATATAGCACAACTACACAAAATCTGTAAATTGGTACTCCAGTCCCCTCCCTCCCTCCGCACGGTGAGTGCAGGCTGGGTGCTGTCACGTGACTCAGATGACCAGGATGAGGTTTGTGGGATTGATCAGTGAGCGCGAGCGCCCTGACAGACCAGACTGAGGGATCAGCGTCGGTGCTGACGTCATGTCGGGGGGAGGGGGGGGGGGGGTCTTCGGTCGGATTAAACTCCATTTCCCATGCTGCCCCGCGCATCACCGCTGCTACTGCTGAGCCGCAGCTTCAGTTACCAGAGATCCGCGGACCTGAAGGAGGACAGTGACCGAGGCTGCGCTCACACCGGGAACGCGGGCAGACTGTGGAACGGACGGACAAGTGAGACCCGCACAGGTGAGCCCGGACACCGGGCAGCAGCTCCTCTCTGCCCGTGTCCGAGCGCGAGGACAGCCTGTTCTCTAACGGCAGCATCACAGGCTTTTATTGTGAAGGAGCCATAGCCCGTCACCTTATTCTGGAGGAGATGCAGTATTTATACTACTACCATAACCGTATTTATACCTGTACTACTGCAGTATTTATACTGGTACAATTGCAGTGTTGATAGCATTAATACTGCAGTATAATCCTGTGTTATTTATATTAATTCTATCACAGTATCTATACTAGTGTGCCTGTAGTATTTAAACCAGTACTACTACAGTACTCCTACCGGTTTAAAGGCAGAAGCAGCGTTCCTCCAGTATTTACAGTATTTTAAGTTTTTTACAGAATATTTTACAGTATTTGAAGTATTATTGTAGTAATTGTTCAAATGTTCCTGCAGCGTTCTCACTTAGTTACTTACTGGAGTATTTATTAAGGTAGTATTGAAATATTTTTAGTAGTACTAATGTAGTATTTACTGCAGAATTACTACAGTAGTAGTGCAATTTGTGCAGTGCAACTATTAATGCAGCGTTTTCAGATTGTATTGCAATATTTATATCACTGTAAAGACAGTATTTACTCATGTATTACTGCGGGATATAGTCCAGTATTACTGTAGTATGTATTGCAGTATTACTGTGATATTTATGCTGGTGCAACTGGTACTACAGTCTTGGCATCACTGTAGTACTGCTAGATGTAATATTTGGAGTAGTCTTACTGCAGTGTTTTTAATGTGTATCTGTTTTTGTCTTCAGGAGCTTTTCCTGAGGTTGTTGGTGTTGCGGGGTCAGAGGTCACGGTCCCATGTGGTCTGATAGAAGATGAAACAACATGACTTTGGACAGAGCGAGTCGGGGTCCTCCTGCGGCGCTCTGCCGGGGTTGCAGGTGAGTACTCGGGTACAGCCACTCAGGAGGGCAGTAGTACTGCATCGATATTGCATTTGGGAGCACAGTGAAGCCAGGTCACCTCAACAGCAATTGCTGATCAATACTTTCTATTGATCAGTGGAAAAACCTAGAGCCAGGTCAGGTCAGAAACAGGAACACCTGTGGACGTTCCAGGTGTTCCTAATAAAGTGACCACTGCACCAGAAATCACAGCCAAAGCGATTGATCAGTGTTCATCAGTGTGACTGATGAACTCATTAAACCCTCTGCGGACCTGAATATCTGAGTAATCAATAAATAACTGATCAGATTCAATTAATACATGATGTGATCAGAAATCAGACAGGAAACGTGAGCTTCTGCTTCAAAATAAAAGCTTCTACTGCACTGCTAAATAAAAAGCAGACAAAGCTGCAGTCTGTTTATATAACGAAGCCCCGCCCACTCCCGATGCTGAGGACCCCGCTGTGTGATTGGCTGAGGCTCTGAGTCTCAGGGTCTATGAGGCACCTGATTGGCCGAGGGCGAGTGAATGGAAGTTATGTGTGTAGGCATCACGAGGCAGGAACGTGAGCTCTGAACATGCTCGGTGGATGCAGCTCTGCTGCTGTGAGTGAGCGTGCTCAGAGAGGAGGCTGCAGCCACACACAGAGACTTGTCTCTCTTTAAGGACCCTCAGCCACATGCTGCTAGTCCTGAAACTCAATGAGACACACATCGGTCCTGTTACCATGGTTACCTGAAGGTTTGCAGCAAACTGCTAACAGCCAATCAGAGAACATTCTTCTGTGTATATAGAGTCAGTGTGTTTGGGGACCAGTTTGGGTTTTAGCCTTTTAAATGCTGAAGACGTAGAGACAGTAGAAGTTTAACAGGTGTGTACTGTGTGTGTCTGTGTGTGTCTGTGTGCGTGTGGTCAGGTTTCACTGGAGGACAGATCAACTGACTGCCACTGTGAAGAGCTGGAGGAGGACAGAGCCAATGATGCAGAGCAGAGCAAAGGTGGAGAGGATGACAGGTAAGCCCCCCCACACACACACACACAGATTTGTTTTGCTATGATTGTGAGGACCTGGTACGTCCCTAAGAGGCAGGCAGGTGCACTCACCTGTGTGTTACTCCTCAGGTGGTGTCATCCCGTCGACAGCGCTGGGTTCTTCTCCTTCATGACGTTTAATTGGTTGACTCCTCTGGCCATGCGCGCCCGCAGGAAGAAACAGCTCCTATTGGATGATGTCTGGCCCGTGTCGCAGCGGGAAAGCTGCAATGACAACAGCATGAGGTGGGAGGAGCTAATGAAGGCATGTATTCAAAGCCTTTGGTCTGTATGTGTGTGTTATTGTGAGACTGTGTGTCCACAGGCTGTGGGCTCTCTGGAAGGAAGAGCAGAGGTCAAAGGGCACGAGCGCCTCTCTGTGTTCAGTGGTCTGGGCGTTCTGTAGGACACGCCTCCTCCTCTCCATCCTCTGCCTCGCCGTCACTCAGGTGGCCGGGTTCAGCGGGCCGGTGAGAACCTCAGAGCCAGAATCACGTTTGCCTTACTGCCATCAGACTGCCGTGGTGTAACCAGTGACTCCACCCCCCACAGGCGTTCGTGGTGAAGCGTCTGCTCGAATACACCCAACAGGAAGAGGCCGACCTGGGCTACGGGCTGCTGCTGGTTCTGGGTCTCCTCGCGGCAGAGCTGGTGCGGTCCTGGTCTCTGGCTCTGACCTGGGCCCTGAACTACCGGACCGGGACCAGACTGAGGGGAGCCATCCTCAGCCTGGCCTTCCAGAAGATCCTGCGTCTGCGCAGCATCAGGGACAAGTCTGTGGGACAGGTGTGGTTACCTGACTGCGCTGACTTTAATACTCTTATTGTTTTCTACTTCCTTTCACTCTGCTGTCATCTTTTGCTTCCTTCCTGTCAGCTGGTGAACATGTGCTCCAGTGACGGTCAAAGGATGTTTGAGGCGGCAGCCGTGGGCAGTTTGCTAGCAGGAGGCCCCCTGGTGGCCGTCCTCGGCGTTGCCTACAATCTGTTCATCCTGGGACCGACCTCTCTGCTGGGCTCCGCCGTCTTCATCCTTTTCTACCCAACCATGGTCAGCACCTTTAAAACTCGCCGAGTCTGACTGAGTCTTTGACCTTTTGTGAGCCCGCCTGTGCTCACCTGACTACACCTGTGTTCTTCTAAATGATTACTCTTTAACCCTTTCATGCATGAATTATGACAACCTCAATCAAGATTTTTTCTTAAGTATTTTTATTCATCTTTAGGCATGAAAAAAATATTTTTGAACTTCATTTTTTTTAAACATGTACTTTTCAAAGACTTTTTTACACGTCCACTTAGGTGGATAAGATTACCTTTGGAGTGGGTGGCAGGGTGTGGAGTGACACATCAGTGTCCAATGTTGTGTTTTATGTGCAAGTACAGCATCAACACTCACACAAATACAAGAAAACAGCCTTTAAAGAGCTGTGCACTGTGGTGACCACTATGTGTGAAAGGGTTAAAGGCAGTGTGAGACGGCGCTGTGACTGTAAGCTGTTTCTGTCCTTAAACGAGCCTCAGACGTGCTACAGGCGCACCTATCGAGCGCGATTAAGTGTATTGATGGCGATGTATTGATCTGCCATTAGATGCTCAGCTCGAGGATGACGGCGTATTTCAGGAGGAAGGGCATGGCCGTCACCGACAGGCGTGTTCAGAAGATGAACGAGATTCTCAGCTACATCAAGTTCATCAAGATGTATGCCTGGGTCAAAGCCTTCTCGCAGGACGTCCACCGTACGCGCTCACCTCACACGCGCTCAGCGGTTGCCACGGTAACACAGCCGAACACTCATCATGTCTGTGTTTCCTTTCAGGGATCCGGGACGAGGAGCGCAGGATCCTTGAGCTCACGGGATACTTCCAGAGCATCACAGTGGGCGTGGCTCCCATCGTTGTTGTCATCGCCAGCGTGGCGACATTCTCTGCCCACATGTTGCTAGGATACGACCTGACAGCTGCTCAGGTACCGCAATTCATGTCCTCTCTGTGCCGGTTACCTGTTGACAGTCTGGTATGATAACAGATGCCCTTTCCCGTTACCCATCCAGGCCTTCACCGTGGTAACGGTGTTTAACGCCATGACCTTTGCCCTGAAGGTCACACCATTTTCTGTCAAGTCGCTGTCCGAGGCCTCCGTTGCTGTGGAAAGATTCAAGGTTGGTTATTGACTTCGTGCACTTACGCCTGCGTACTGCACGTTCACAGGAACACCTGCACACACCTGTGCCTCCTGATCTCATCTATGCCCTGCCCTCCTTCCTCAGAGTCTCTTCCTGTTGCCTGAGGTCGATGGGGTCCGAGCGCTGCCTGTCAACCCTCAGGTTGCCGTGGAGATTAGCGGTGCCAGTCTGGCGTGGGAAGGAGGCGGACAGAGCGCTCAGCCCAGTCCAAGTGTGGGAGGGGCCAGCAGACACCGACAGAGAGAAAAGTAAACCCACGAGCTCGTGTTGATCAGCTGTATTGATCTGCCCTGATCGCTGATGCACTCAGGTGTGTGTTTGCTGGTGTCCAGGTGCAGAGACTCGGCCGTCATCCAGGAGCAGGACGAGGAGGAGGTGAAGGACTCCCTGCTGAGAGGAAGAGAAGGAGGAGAGGAGAGAAGTCCGGAGGAGGAGGAAGACGGGGAGGCGTGTCCTCCATTGCTGCCCACCCCCTCCATCCCTCAGCGCCTGCAGAGCACGCTGCACAACATAAACCTGAGCATCCAGCAGGTATCCACCAATCAGTCACACCTTAGCCCGAGTGGGGGCGTGGCATTAGTAGCATCTGAGCCTGAGTGGGGGTGGGACATCACTCACACCTGTCTGTCTGCTCAGGGGAAGCTGCTCGGCGTCTGTGGAAGTGTCGGCAGTGGAAAAACCTCGCTGGTTTCAGCCATCTTGGGACAGGTGATGTCTCCTTTCCCTGCTGTTGCCATGGTGATCAGTGTTGGTTGTTGGCCATTATCGGTTCATTATTAAACATTGATGTGTTGGCAGATGACGGTGCTGGAGGGCAGCGTGGCGGTCAAAGGAAGGCTGGCGTACGTGGCCCAGCAGGCCTGGATCCTGAACGCCACGCTCAGAGACAACATCCTTTTTGGGCTGGAGTATCAGGAGGACAGGTGAGGCAGAGACACCTGCACATCACACACTGACACACTGAGCTGGACGCCAAACAGGAAGTGACATCACCCAGTCAACAGAAGCCCTTCTGTTGTTCCACACTAACTCCGCCCCCTCTCTGCAGATTTCAGTCTGTCATCAGCGCCTGCTGCCTCAGAACCGACCTCGCTCTTCTGCCCAGCGCTGACCTCACAGAGGTGACATCACTTCCTGTGTACCTGTGTGTAGATAGAAGGCTCTGGATGCGTCGTTTTATGTTGCTGTTTTCCTCCAATCAGATCGGAGAGCGTGGCGCCAACCTGAGTGGTGGGCAGCGGCAGCGAATCAGCTTGGCCCGCGCCCTCTACAGTGACCGGGATGTTTACATCCTGGACGACCCGCTGAGCGCCCTCGACACCCATGTGGCCAGCCACATCTTCCACAACGCTATAAGGAAGCAGCTTCGCCACAAAACCGTCATCTTCGTCACCCACCAGCTACAGGTGAGCACCCTCGCCACCACTGAGCTTTTCTGCAGGTGGTTACCATGGAGATGACCTGTGTGTGTGTGTGTGTGTGTGTGTGTGTGTGTGTGTGTGTGTGTGTGTGTGTGTGTGTGTGTGGCGGTGGGCAGTATCTGGTGGACTGTGATGATGTCATCTTGATGAGGGAGGGGAGTATCGTGGAGCAGGGTAACCATGACAACCTGATGAAACTCAGTGGGGACTATGCCGCCATGTTTAACCTCTTCCTGCTCGGAGACAAACCACACATTGAGGTACCTGCCTGTATCTCACCTGTCTGTAGTCTGTATCTCAACCGTCTTTCTCACCTGTCTGTATCTCACCTGTCTTATCTGTCTGTATCTCACCTGTCTCTGTCTCACCTGTTTCACCTGCCTGTATCTCACCTGTCTGTAGTCTGTATCTCAACGGTCTTTCTCGCCTGTCTGTCTCACCTGTCTGTATCTCACCTGTCTTATCTGTCTGTATCTCACATGTCTCTGTCTCACCTGTCTGCATTTCACCTGTCTGTATCTCACCTGTCTGTAGTCTGTATCTAACCTGTCTTTCTCACCTGTCTGTGTCTCACCTGTCTCACCTGTCTGTATCTCACCTGTCTCACCTGTCTGTATCTCAAATGTCTCTGTCTCACCTGTCTGTATCTCACCTGTCTCCTCAGTCTATATCTAACATGACTGTCTCACCTGTCTCGGTCTCACCTGTCTCTGTCTCACCTGTCTCACCTGTCTGTATCTCGCCTGTCTGTATCTCACCTGTCTGTATCTCACCTGTCTCACCTGTCTATTTCTCGCCTGTCTGTCTCACCTGTCTGTATCTCACCTGTCTGTATCTCACCTGTCTGTCTCACCTGTCTGTATCTCACCTGTCTGTATCTCACCTGTCTGTATCTCACCTGTCTGTCTCACCTGTCTGTATCTCACCTGTCTGTCTCACCTGTCTGTATCTCACCTGTCTCACCTGTCTATTTCTCGCCTGTCTGTCTCACCTGTCTCACCTGTCTGTATCTCACATGTCTCTGTCTCACCTGTCTGCATTTCACCTGTCTGTATCTCACCTGTCTCTGTCTCACCTGTCTGTATCTCACCTGTCTCTGTCTCACCTGTCTGCCTCTCACCTGTCTTTCTCACCTGTCTGTAGTCTGTATCTAACCTGTCTTTCTCACCTGTCTGTATCTCACCTGTCTCACCTGTCTGTATCTCAAATGTCTCTGTCTCACCTGTCTGTATCTCAAATGTCTCTGTCTCACCTGTCTGTATCTCACCTGCCTCTGTCTCACCTGTCTTTCTCACTTGTCTGTATCTCACCTGTCTCACCTGTATTTCAGCTGTCTCTGTCTCACCTGACTGCAGCTCACATGTCTCTGTCTCTGTCTCACCTGTTTCAGGCTCCGAGCAGGAAGAATGGCAGCTCTCAGAGGAAACCAGCGGACGCTAAACCAGGATCACTGAAGAAGAACATCCCGGTCGTCAAGGACAACGGTAGGATTTTTTAATCCGCTCTATTGAAAGTTTCGTAGTGACAGAGAGCACAGCGTTCAGGTAAATTAAACGAGGGACCTTCTGTCTCTGTTTCTGTCCCATTTCCTGTTCATGTGACCCTAAAGGGGAGGAGCAGCAGCACGGGGCTGTGGTGTGGCCTGTGTTCCAGGTGTACATGTCAGCATGTGGTGGCTCCGCCTCCTGCCTGCTGATCGTGGCCCTGTTTGTCCTGAATGTGGGAAGCTCTGCCTTCTGCCATTGGTGGCTCAGTTACTGGATCAATCAGGGCAGCGGGGTGCGTCTCCTCCTCTCTGCTCTCCGCCTCTCGTCTCCTCCTGTTCCCTGCTCTCCCTCTGACTCCTCTTTCTCCGTTTTTCCCAGAACACCACGGTAACCCTTGGCAACAGTTCAGCGGTGAGTATCAGCATGAGAGATAATCCCATGATGCAACAATATGCCGCCATTTACGCCTCCTCCATGGGAGTCATGTTGCTCTTCAAACTCATCAGAGGGGTCGCCTTTGTCAAGGTCAGAGTTCAGCCCAGGTCCCCTCCGGCCTGTTGCTGCAGTTGCTCTCAGCCTGCTTGTAAAATACTGGTTACCGTGGTTACAGCGAGCCTGTTGTTACAGCGTGGTGTTTGTGGTCTCTCCTCAGGGAACCCTGCGAGCTTCCTCTAAGCTGCATGACGAGCTCTTCCATAAGATCCTGCGCTGCCCCATGAAGTTCTTTGACACGACTCCCACGGGACGGCTCCTCAACCGCTTCTCCAAGGACATGGATGAAGGTGACGGTGGGACTGGAGGGTCTGAGCTGCCGTTCGGGTCCAGGGTCTAACCGAGTCCCGTCTCCTCTGTTTCCATCTAGTCGACACTCGTCTGCCGTTCCAAGCGGAGATGTTCATCCAGAACGTGATCCTGGTCTTCTTCTGCCTGGGCGTGATCAGCTGTGTTTTCCCGTGGTTCCTGGTGGCAGTGGGTCCTCTGGTCCTGCTCTTTGCGGTGCTCCACAGCATCTCCAGGGTCTTCATACGAGAGCTGAAGCGACTGGACAATGTGACGATGTCTCCCTTCATGTCCCACATCACCTCCAGCATCCACGGCCTGGCCACGCTGCAGGCCTATGATCGAGGCCGCGACTTCCTGCACAGGTCTGGGTCGGACCGAATGACCCGCTCCGATGTCCAGGATGTAGTTCTGACCGCTGACTGTGTGCTGTTGTTTCCAGGTACCAGGTGTTGCTGGACCAGAACCAGGCCCCGTTCTACCTCTTCAGCTGTGCGATGCGGTGGCTGGCTGTGCGCCTGGACATCATCAGTGTGGCTCTGATCAGCATCACAGCTCTGATGATGGTTGTGATGCATGGAAAGATCTCCCCTGCCTACGCCGGCCTCGCCATCTCCTACGCCGTCCAGGTAACTTTAACATTTAAACCTTTGCAGATGTGATGCGACGGCGTTACTGGTCCCCAGTGGAGTAATGTCTAACGGTCGTCCGGGTCATGAAAATGACCCACAGTTAGAGTCGAGATCGATGCTAAGCTGCTGTCAGAGAGCGCTCTGTGAAGACAGCCAGCTGCACTGTTGGCGCTGTGCTCACGGCTGGTTCGACTGAAGCTGATGTGCTGAAGCACAAACCAGACCACGGAAACCTGCAGCTTCAGTGAGAGAAACGTGAGAGCTCAGTTTAAACACTGTGAGGGAAATAATTATTTGATCTGCATATCACTGAGTGAAGTCAGCCAAAGTAAAATATGACATAGTACTTGGTGGAGAAAGCCTTGTTGGTGCACAGCAGTGATGCTTGTAGTTGGAGAGCGGTTTTGCAGATACAGGGAGTGCAGAATTATTAGGCAAATGAGTATTTTGTCCACATCATCCTCTTCATGCATGTTGTCTTACTCCAAGCTGTATAGGCTCGAAAGCCTACTACCAATTAAGCATATTAGGTGATGTGCATCTCTGTAATGAGAAGGGGTGTGGTCTAATGACATCAACACCCTATATCAGGTGTGCATAATTATTAGGCAACGTCCTTTCCTTTGGCAAAATGGGTCAAAAGAAGGACTTGACAGGCTCAGAAAAGTCAAAAATAGTGAGATATCTTGCAGAGGGATGCAGCAGTCTCAAAATTGCAAAGCTTCTGAAGCGTGATCATCGAACAATCAAGCGTTTCATTCAAAATAGTCAACAGGGTCGCAAGAAGCATGTGGAAAAACCAAGGCGCAAAATAACTGCCCATGAACTGAGAAAAGTCAAGCGTGCAGCTGCCAAGATGCCACTTGCCACCAGTTTGGCCATATTTCAGAGCTGCAACATCACTGGAGTGCCCAAAAGCACAAGGTGTGCAATACTCAGAGACATGGCCAAGGTAAGAAAGGCTGAAAGACGACCACCACTGAACAAGACACACAAGCTGAAACGTCAAGACTGGGCCAAGAAATATCTCAAGACTGGTTTTTCTAAGGTTTTATGGACTGATGAAATGAGAGTGAGTCTTGATGGGCCAGATGGATGGGCCCGTGGCTGGATTGGTAAAGGGCAGAGAGCTCCAGTCCCACTCAGACGCCAGCAAGGTGGAGGTGGAGTACTGGTTTGGGCTGGTATCATCAAAGATGAGCTTGTGGGGCCTTTTCGGGTTGAGGATGGAGTCAAGCTCAACTCCCAGTCCTACTGCCAGTTTCTGGAAGACACCTTCTTCAAGCAGTGGTACAGGAAGAAGTCTGCATCCTTCAAGAAAAACATGATTTTCATGCAGGACAATGCTCCATCACACGCGTCCAAGTACTCCACAGCGTGGCTGGCAAGAAAGGGTATAAAAGAAGAAAAACTAATGACATGGCCTCCTTGTTCACCTGATCTGAACCCCATTGAGAACCTGTGGTCCATCATCAAATGTGAGATTTACAAGGAGGGAAAACAGTACACCAGACAGAGCTGGGGATTGAACCAGCAACCTTCTGGTTACAAGATGAGCGTCCCAACCCGCTAAAGCACAGTGCATCAAATCTATTTACCAATTGGCTATGGCTTTCCAAGTCAGCAAGTTTCATCTGAATACTCCGTTGTTGCTGGAGCGACTGGGTTAGTGCGTCTTTTGCGGCCATATTCCCCCTTTCCATCTCTTCCAGTCTTTTTTCAGCTTGTTCGAGTCTGGTCTCATGGCTAGCTAGCTCATTCGCCGTTTCTGCCTGGTTTATATTAATGTCTTTCTTGAAGCCGTCGGATTCGTCCTTCATTTCTTGTTTGATGTCTTTCTTATTCGTGGCAAACTCAGTTTTAAACTCTGCTTTAAGTGAGTAATGATGTCCTGGAAGCCTGCGTGGGGGTGGCTAGCTACATCTCCGTCCATCTGCTCGCCTTGCACGCTGTTCTCAGAATCAGAATCCTTTATTGATCCCTGGGGGAAATTATTGTTCGTTACAGTGCTGCATTATAAACAAACAGTAGAAAGACAGACAATACACAACTAAGAATAGCACCATATATAATATATACAGGCATATATATACATAAAGTCACTTATTAATAAATAGCTGAAAAAGAACGTGCAAGAAGGGTGTAGCTGTAGCAGTAACCAGTGTGTTAAGTGGACGCGTTGTAGAGGGAGCCACAGGCAGGAATGATTTCCTGTGTCGTTCAGTGGTGCATTATGGGTAATCTCTCACTGAACGTGCTCCTGTGACTGACCAACATGTCATGGAGTGGGTGGGAGGTGTTATCCAACATTGTCTTTATCTTGGACAGCATCCGCCTCTCCGACACCACCTTGAGGGAGTCCAGCTCCATCCCCACAACATTGCTGGCCTTACGGATCAGTTTATTGAGTCTGTTGGCATCTGCGACCCTCAGCCTGCTCCCCCAGCATGCAACAGCATAGAGGATCGCACTGGCCACAACAGACTCGTAGAAAATCCTCAGCATTTTCTGGCAGATGTTGAAGGACCTCAGTCGCCTCAAAAAATAGAGGCGACTCTGGCCCTTCCTGTAAAGTGCTGTGGTGTTTTTAGCCCAGTCCAGTTTATTGTCAATGTGTACTCCAAGGTATTTATAGTCCTCCACAATGTCAACACTGACCCCCTGGATCTTCCTTCAGACTCAGGACTATCTCATGTGATCAGTGTCCCATATAAGTGAATTTCTCCAAAGCCCATTATAATCATGGAGAAACACACTTTGCGACAGTTTCCAGTAAGAATATTTGATAGAACTTTAAATTTCAGTCTTCCAGGCCTGGATAAAAGATTCTTAAATCATGAGCTCACAAAATATCACCACCGTTGGATCACACGTCTCATATTCCTTATCTCAGACCATAAAATCATAATAAAATAACAAATACTAGAGCCAGTTCCAGACATGTCTAAGCACAAAACTGTCTTTCTCATAGAGGAAGAAAACAATCCAAACCTCACTGATAAACTCAACCTACTGCTAAGAAAAATCAACAGAAAACTCACAGGAGTTCCCCATAGAACAATACTGTGTGCGAGTTAGAACCTCAGATGCTGTAACATGCAGAGTTGCATTGACTGCTCCTGGATTTAATTAGTTTCTTATACTTTCTTGGTCTGAACTCAGACTTGAGTGTCACTCTGTGACAGTCTTTCCACCTGCTGTCACTTGATCTATCAAGTTTCTCCAGGGATCAAATCTCAATCATAGAAAATGCAGTGCTCCGAATTATACATTACACAGTTAATTCATCATTTTCACTCTGTACCACTGCTCCTCATATCTCTCATCTGGCTGTGTGAAGCCCAGTGAACAACTCAGTCCAGGCCTTGAGCAGCCATAAACATCCCGAGGCATGCAGTCAGGTGCAAGAAACTCCACTCTCACCACACAGACATCGTTTCATGAGCAGAGAATGATAGACCTCGTTTGTTAAATGTACATATGTGTCCTCTGGATAACATAAATGCGTTCTGTGTAATCAGTGGCTTCTTATAACAGAGTCTGTATGTGGGTCTGTGTGTGTGTATTTTGTGTGTGGATCACTTCTCAGTGAATCAGCACTTCGGTTTAGATGTGTGTGTCATTTCTCACTCAATCAACAAGTGCACATGTGTTTGTCTGACTTCATGCTGAGTCAGAGTGTGTGTAGATGTGTGTGTTCATCACTTTCCTGTTCTGGTGTCTGGGGTAAACCACGGCCTGAAGCGTGCCCTGGGGTCCTGCCCTCCTCTTCAGTCTGTTTGCGTCCATTGCTGCTGCTCACAGTTCTGTCCATCCTGGTTCTGATCCCATTGGGGCGGTCCTTCCTTTCTCCAGTGTCCATGCTCACTGCAGGTGAAACCTGCATCTTCTTCTGTGTTTGTCCGTTCTGAGGTGCCTTTTGAGCTCAGTTACTCCTCCTGTCTCTGCCACGCCCTTTCTCTGCTGCCCGATCATCCGTGTTGGTCCGTCACTGTGCACAGTGTTAATGCAGAGTTACCAAGGTCAGCATTCTGTTGCTCGGCCTCACTTTTCATCCGTGCTTAATGGGCGTCTCATCACAGCTCTGTCAGCTGAAGCTGTCGGGGAATTTCCCCGTGTAGTGATAGCGCCCTCCATCTCCGCTGCATGAGATCCTTTCCTGTAGCACTGTTGACATTTTCAGATTGTTGTTGTGGGTCCAGCTGCTGCAGCGTTTGGTCAGGGCCACGTCAAAGATGGTAGAGGGGAGAGCAGGAGTCCAGGTCAGCCTCGGCTTCCAGGGCCGGCAAAGCAGCCTGTAATCAAGCATAAACAGAGAGGAGTGGACCAACAGGGAAATGATGTTGTGTTTGCTGTGTTACAGAGAAACACTGTCCTGTGTCAGCGTTTCTCCCCCTTGTTTGCTTTTTTAAATAATATAATGAACTCATAGCTCACCAGGATGACAGGACAACAGAGATGCATATTTAAAATATTACCACAAAATAGAATTTTCTTCATACAGTAATTACTTGTGTTTCTCAAGCAGCAGAAAACATCTCACAATTTGACTCTTAACCACTACATTTATTGTTTCATCACTGGTTGGTCATACCAGTCTCTTTTTTTAGTTTGTCAGTAGTGGATAAAATCAGCATTTTAACAACAAGTGTGTGTTAAGTTAATATTGCTGAGAAGTACTGACGTGTTTATGAGTGTAAGCTGACTTTTGCTGCATGTGTGTGTGTTTGCAGACAGGTTTGTATGTGTGTTTAGTGGAGCTGCAGATCCAGCAAAGCCTCTCTCTGCCTTAGCTCCCATTTTTCTCCAAAAGGTGTTTCCTTAAAAGGAGCCTTCCTCTCACGTTTCTCTGCCTGTGTGTGTGTTTGTTTCACCTTTTGTTGCGATGCTCCGGACACTTTCTCAACCTCCACAAGTCAGTTGGCCCCAAATCTCGACCCAATTTCGATGTACTCTTAAACCCTTCATTTCTCCTTTAGTTCTCTGCTGTCCGTTCCACAGCTGCTGATTCTTGCTGGGTTATGTTAATCTATCATTTTGTTCCGGCTGCTGTGCTCGTGGTGGACGGTTGATCCAGGTCCGTAGTTACCTGTATTAACACACTAAGAGATTTATTTAAAATCAATTTCATCACTGGTTATTTGACACTCTCCCTGATTCTTTAAACACATTTCCCCTTGTTGCTAATTTAAATAATCCTGTGCCTTCTTTTCCCAATTCCTCCCGTTCTGCTTTAGTTTTTATGCATAATTCATAATAATTTACCGCTTTTTGTTTTTTGCTCTTGACTCTCCGTTTTAGACACTTTCCCCCTGCAGTCACACAGACTGCTTCTCCTAGCGCCTCCTTGGATCCACCTCACACTCAGCTCCTCCCCTCTGAGTTGGGTCATTTGCTCCTCCTCTTTCTATCTGCTTCACTGTGCTCTGGGAGACACTTCTCCCTCACACTCAACACACCATACAGAGCGCGTGTCTCGCTCTGCAAAATCCAAACACACGGTTTTAGAGGCAAATTTCAACTTTAAGCCTAATTTACTAACCCCAAAATTAACCCAGACAGTCTCTAGGCGCTACAGCGGCCAATGAACCCAGCTTGGAATCTAGAGTTGGATGTCTCGAAGCCAGTCTGGAGACCAAGACTGGCCTCAAGACCACTTTTACGTGGCTTACTGAGCTTAAGCCCGGGTCATCTTTTTCAGAAGCCCGGGGTCTTTTGGAGTGTAATTTGTTCCATAGTTAGATGCCTGGCTGACAACTGTATAAAACAAAAGCTACACACAATATTAGAAGCACATAGCGCACTGTCATAAATTCCCCCTAATTTTGGTATCGTCCGAGCTCAGGCACTAGGTGACTGAGCACAGCACTGACGCCTGTGAGAGGGGGGGGAGCTGCCGCCTGTGAGTTTGCTGCAGACAGAGGAGTTTGACCAGGTACCAAAGCAAATCATTCGTACTGTACAAATAATGTAAATATGACGGTGAATCACAAAGGATTGATATCAAACTGATCACGTGACCCATATTACGTTACTCGCTCTTCCAGTGAATCAACAAATGGTGAAATGAAAAGCCGAACAACAACAAAGCTGTTTCTTTAGAGACTCTTAGCTTACATGTGTGTTTACAGTGGCGTGCAAAAGTATTCGGCCCCCTTGAACTTTCCCACATTTTGTCACATTACAGCCACAAACATGAATCAATTTTATTGGACTTCCAGGTGAAAGACAACACAAAGTGGTGCACACGTGAGAAGTGGAACATAAATCAGACATGATTCCAAACATGTTTTACAAATAAATAACTGCAAAGTGGGGTGTGTGTAATTATTCAGCCCCTGAGTCGATACTTTGTAGAACCAGCTTTTGCTGCAGTTGCAGCTGCCAGTCTTTCAGGGTCTGTCTCTACCAGCTTTGCACATCTACAGACTGAATCTTTGCACATTCTTCTTTGAAACAGCTCCAGCTCAGTCAGATTAGATGGACGGCGTTTGTGAACAGCAGTTTCAGATCTTGCCACAGATTCTGGATTGGATTTAGATCTGGACTTTGACTGGGCCGTTCTAACACAAAGAAGCTTCTGATTGGTTAGTAGAGTCCATGTGAGGGTGGCACAGCTGTGGATGCATATAAGGCAAAACACAGAGGCTGTTTCTGTGAAATGGGAACATCAGGAGATGTCAACCAAACACCAGGAAGAGAATCGTGGAGCTCCATAAGTGTGGCTCAGTTTGAATACAATTTGGTCTCTGTTCGCTTCGCTGGTTGAGTCCCCAGACTGCGCCCAATCCATCCTCCTTAGCCTCGTATTGGAATCCCGGACGAGCCCCCAGTAGTTAATATCAACACTTCACCGAGTTCTTTTTGATTCCTCAGAGGCATCCGATGGAAGACAAAACACTGCTCAGTAGACCATTTAACTTTATTTCTCTTCACATTACTTCTAGAGGGGAGATGCGTCCTGCATGACACGTTGCCGCGGATTTCAAAATGGTGGTGCGCCCCTGACAGTCTGATTACAGAAGCTCTCTCATTCTAGTCTAAACAACAGTGTCTCAGTAACTTTCCACTAGAGATGGTCCCCTCTTATCTACATTTTCCCAGGCAAGCGTGAGCGAGAGTCTACAGCTCTCTACTTCCCAAGAGCACATGGTCTCATGCCTTTATTTTTCAGGGCTGTGTCCACTTAATACTACACTATATAACTTTATAACACTTATTAATAAAAAAGCATAGCGTTATTGAGACTGCAAATTATTTAATCCCAACACTTACTTACAGCTGGGCTACACCGCCCATGAGGCTACATTCTTTAGGGTGATGCCTGTAACACTCTGCCTGTTGCGTTCATATTAGAGCCTCTTAGTGAGTGTTTTGTTTGGGTTTCCACCAACGTGCAATTACCAAAAATAGAAAGGGGACAGCCCAACATATGAAACAGGAAAAGACCGCTGTATAATCCATTTATTTCAACAAAGTAACTGTATTCTAAATACCACCTTTTAAACGGTAAGTGTGACGGAATACAGTTACTCATATTTTGTATTTTAAATACGTAATGGCGGTACATGTATTCCCTTTACTCCCCAACGCTGACGGTACGTGGCTCATCAGCTCTGTACCAAAGAATGCTGCCACCTCCGTGCCCGACTGTGGGGAAGGTCTGATCATCTGACAGCAACACTTTCTCCCAAGGTTCTCTGAGTCATTAGGATGTTGTCTGTGTGTTAGCGATGGTGTTCTTGGTGGCTGTGGACCCAGATGCCTTCAGCACATTAACAAGCTCTGCCTGGGTGGTTTTGGGCTGATCCAGAGTCCTGTCGCCGTGGGTTCTGAATTCGGGTCATCAGTGGGTCGTGTAGCCTTCACAGAGTTCCTGCGAGTGCTAATCGGGCAGCTGGATGTGTGCTGATAACACACAGTCTTTTGTGCTGCTGTAGCTCTGTTGTGCAGCTAACATTGGTAACTGCTGCGAGGCTCCATGACCGCCACTGCTGTAAACACTCCCTCCAATGCAGTGAACCGAGCCATTCTTCTATTCCACGGCTCTCAGCTGATCCACCTTCCTCAGGATCATCCTCATCCTATGAGGCGAGACCTCCGTGGAGCGCTCTCTCTCTCTCTACAGTTATAATGACCTGCGACAGCGTGCAGAGTGAGCCACTCTGCTCCCGCTGGCTGCTTCATTGGCTGATTTAAAGCTACAGACAGCTAACAGCAGCCCGTGTGTGACATTGACATGGATACTTGGTCGATTGTAGGACCTTTAAGGTAAACGGGTATTTTTGACCTCGCTGCTCATGGACAGTCAATCCAACGCAGGTTTCTTCCTCCCCACTGTCACCAGGTGCTCCTTGCTGAGGATTGCAGTGTGATGCTCTGTGAGATGTTGCTGTTGTGAAACTGTGCTGTATTTGAAATGAAGTAACACTGAGTGGAGGATCATGTGTCAGTTAACAGGTCTGTTCCAGTTCACTGTGCGCCTGGCCTCTGAGACCGAAGCTCGCTTCACCTCCGTCGAACGAATCCATCACTACATCCAGGTACTGTTGCCCCTCGCTGGATCGTTCTACACTCGGTCCAGTTCTGCTCAGTTTTGGTTCCTGTCAGATTAAAACTCCTCCAAATTAAAAGCACTCGTAGTTTTTTGACAGGATCTGAAACGAAGCTGCTGCACCGGCGGTACCTCTAACCTGCATCTCCTGGCTTTGTCGGATTCTGGTTCTGATGTGCCGTCTGTGTCTCAGTCCCTGTCCCAGGAGGCGCCAGCCAGGGTCAAAGGTCGAGCCCCTCCGCCCGACTGGCCGCAGGAAGGGGAACTGGTGATGAAGGACGTGGAGATGAGGTACCAGGAGAACCTCCCTCTGGTCCTCAACAAGATCTCCTGCACCATCCGACCCAAGGAGAAGGTCGGCATCGTGGGCAGAACCGGATCAGGTCGGACCCGAAAGAGAGAGAGTGTGTGTGTGTTTGTGAGTGTGTGTGTAGTTCCTCTCCCTGCCTGTAGAAGGCGGTGTGCTGATGCTTGCCGTGTTTCTTCAGGTAAGTCGTCTCTGGGCGTGGCCTTGTTCCGGCTGGTGGAGTGCTGTGGCGGCTCCATTCTGATCGACGGCGTGGACATCAGTGACATCGGGTTGGCCGACCTTCGCAGCAAACTGTCCATCATCCCTCAGGACCCGGTGCTGTTCAGCGGCACCGTCAGGTACGAGCACCTGAGAGCACCTGAGGCACTTCAGGCCCGTGAGGAGGTGTCACACTCAGACTGTGTGTGTGTGTTTCAGGTCCAACCTGGACCCGTTTAACCAGTACAGCGAGGAGAAGATCTGGGACGCCCTGGAGAGGAGTCACATGAAGGAGTGTGTGAGTGTCACGCTGCTTACTGTGTACCACACGCCGTTCTTCTTCTTCAGCAACAAGTGTTTGTAACACTGACATTATATGACCGTCATGTGCCCCTCAGGTGTCCCAGCTGCCCCTGAAGCTGGAGTCGGAGGTGGTGGAGAACGGAGAAAACTTCTCGGTGGGGGAACGTCAGCTGCTGTGCATGGCCCGTGCGCTGCTGAGACGGTGCAAGGTGAGAACCTGAGAGGTCAGAGTGGCTCCGCCCCTGGCCTGTCCTCTGTCTCTGATCGGTTCGTTCTTCTCTCAGGTACTGATCCTGGATGAGGCGACCGCGGCCATGGATGCCGAGATGGATGCCCTGATCCAGGAGACCATCAGGAGCTCGTTCCACCACTGCACCACGCTGACCATTGCTCACCGCCTCCACACTGTCCTGGCCTCCGACCGCATCATGGTGCTCAACCAGGGGCAGGTACGGCCAATGGGAGCTCAGACATGCACCACCGCGGCCAATAGGAGCATAGCTGGTTGTGTGTGAGCAGATCAGTGTAAACACGTTGAAGCTTCAGTCACATGTTAGTTTGAAGGTTTTTGTTTCTTTAAATGATGAAAATAAAAACTGTGACGTTAAAGTCGCACAGATGGTGAGAGGCGGAGCTCAGAGTGGTTTGGAATGGAACTATTTCCCTGAAATATGGAACACTAGAATAAATTAGACACCTGTGTCATTAGTAATCAAAGTAACAAGCGGTATAAAACCCCAAAATCGAAACTTTGTTTCCTGTAAAAGAGAAAAAACAGACATAACACGCACCTCTGTAAACAGACAGGTATGGCCCCCTGGTGTCTGTTTTAGAGAGTGCAGGTTTCAGGTGTTCATTTTCAGCCCCGGGAGCTGCGTCCAAGACAACGCCTCGCACTGAGCAGTGACACACGCGTGACCATAAGTGTGTGGACGAGCTCGTGTCGCGTATGCTGACACAGAAGATCTGGTCTCTGTGTTTGAAGTGTTGTCGAGCTCCGCTAACACTCTCACCTGCTCTGCCTCCCTGTCTCTAATTGGTCCAGGTGGTGGAGTTCGACGAGCCGTCCAAGCTGCTGGCCAATGAGAACTCACGGCTGTGTTCGATGCTGGCAGCCGTGGAGAACAAGATCTCGGTGCGAGGATGAGGACGAAGAAGCTGCTGTACTGTAACTGACCTCAGGGTGGCGCTCGCAGGAGTCGCTCTGACTTACTGTTGCTTTTTTGCGACGTTCTTCTCTCGAATCATGTGACCGTCGTTTTTATGACCTGATGCGAAGCAGGTCTGTGCTCACTGAAGTGCTTCAAACATCTGTCACGTTGTCTGGTGGGCGGGGCTAAAGGACGCTGTACTTTAATCTTCTTTGTTGTTTTTATCGATGTTGTTTCGCCTCGACTGCGGTTTCCTTTGATCCAGAAGCTGATCAGCTATTTATGAATTTGTTCAGAATGTAAAGAGGACTGTTTTTATTCTAACCTGACACACGTGAGCTTCTCTACATTTTTATAGTCTCTTTTTTGCACGTTTGTGTAGATTTGATTGTTAGTTCGTAAGTGAAGCCTGTGCTGCCCTCTAGAGGAGAAGCACAGTAAGTACATATTAGTCCGGTTGGACTGTTAATGATTCTGTAACTTGTTTGATATCAGTGAAAAATGCCGCTTTTAATCTCATAGCGCAGCCGCTTTGTGTTTGTGTAGCGGCTGCGCTCAGGCTTCGTGTCGGTGGCTCCGTGATTAGACATCATGACATTTACGCACATGAAAACAGCAATTTATTAATCCTGATGTTTCTGTTTCCTCCGTTTATGGAGTTTCTTTTTCTCTTAAACGTCTTTGTTTAATGTGAAAGCGAGAAACCGATGCTGACTGCAGTGTGCGGGGCTCGAGCTCGGGCTGTGCACACGTCAGCGTGTCTCTGTAGCTGTTCCTATAAATAAACTACTGACTTTAACTCCACCTGTCCTCCTTACTTCCTGTCGTGTGGTCACTGCTCGATGTTCACGTTTGAAGTTTGTAACGAGTTAAAGCTCCTCTGGAAACTTACCTCACAGGTTTTTCTACTCTTGGATCTGGATATTGTCACAAAGAGGCTCCACCCACCTGCAGTACGACAGACCTTCTGTTTATGAGCAGCAGCCAATCAGAGGAACACTGTCTTGAAGGGGGCGGAGCTGAATCAGCTTCTTTTAAACCACAGATGAAATGAAGGCCTGTACTGGTCACTTTATTAGGTATGACACTGGAGCTCCTTTTTCCTTCAGAGCTGGTTTAATTCTCTGTGGCTCACAGTCTGACCATGTTTAAAGACACGTTACCTGCCCGTCGTGGTCACACAGTGCAGGATCTATTACAGGTCTAAAACTAAGGCCAGACACGAGATTGTCAAAATAAAACAGGAAGTTACTGACTAAACATGGAGAAAGGACCGTAACACAGAAGCATACAGACTACAAAAATAAGACGAGACTCACAAAATATAGCAGACACATAAATAATGGGAATCAACAACATACTGAGAAATCAAGAATACACTGAAACCTCACATCAAACACTCAAAGCTCTGAGAGGATCGGGGCCGTCATCGATTTTCACCCGAACATCATCTTTCATGAACACATAGCACAGTCGGACTCGCCCTGCCTCATGGTTCAGTCGGCGCAAGACTGAACCATAAAGACGTGGTTAACGATAAATAGCAGAGCAGTCTGCCTCGAGCTGGGTTCGTGAGCTTAGCTGACACTTTCAGTTCAGGAAAAAGTGCCACAGTCAGAGAGATGAAGGAAGAAGAGCGTACATCACAGAAGAGGAAGAGGTGTTGATTGGCTCGGCAGAGAGCTCGAGAGGATAGAGGTGTATGGATCGATCCAAATATGGATGGTATCGATACCAACGCTAGTATCGGTACTTTGGTTGTATCCATCAAGTTCAGTATGCAGCCCGCTGAACTGTGTTTATTATTCCTTTGGAAAAAATAAACGTCAAACATGAAAAACGTTCCCACCTTTGTGTGCGTTACAGACAGGAAAAACCCAAAAACCTGGTTTGAAAACACATGAACAGCTGAAAGGTGTGTTTCATTGTGTTAGCTAATTTTTGTGGAAAGTAACAATTGCAGGGATATAGTGGTGAGAACTGATCTCAAAAGTCACAGCACACGGCTCTCCTCCAGTCAGCTGCTGAGTAACTTTGGATCCACACCAATATATTTGTAGTGTGACACAGAAATACTGTGGATGTTGAGATGTCCATGTTAAATGACAGAAAGGTATACGTGTTCAAATAGCATCAGCTAACAGCAATGTTCCCTCTAAGCTGTGCGTGTCCGCCATTGCGCACAGAAAAAAAATCTAACCTAAATTGAAATCAAAATTAAAACTTTAACAATCCTGTTCTGCAGTGTTAGTCAGTAAGTGACTGGCTGCTCCCGTATGGGATCAGAACGATGCCACCTTATCCCAAAGTCCAGCCAATGATGCGATTCACATTCGTATATATGTCTGTGATGGTTCTCAGTCATCCAGGTCATCGTAGTCTAAGGAGCTTGGAAAGAAAAGCGTCTGGACTTCTTTAAGTTGCTTGAAGATGTTTCACCTCTCATCCGAGAAGCTTCTTCAGTTCTAAGGTCAAATGGTGGAGAGTCCCAGATTTAAGCTCTGTGGGAGTAACAAAAGGACAAAGGGACCCCCTGATGATCCTCTAACTAATCACATGAGCCAAGGTGTGAAAACTACCTACGAAGCCTTAAAGCGAGACCCCACAAGCAGCTACAAAAAGAAAGTTATAGCTTGCCTTCAAGACCTTGAGAAGGACAAAATCATTGACCACTGTACATATCACTGGCTTTACCCAGGGGATGCCATACCCTGCATTTATGGACTTCCTAAGATCCACAAAAAAGGGGTCCAACTCAGGCCCATAGTCAGTAGCATAAACTCAGCCACTTACAACATTTCAAAACACCTTGCTACCATCCTTGCACCTCTCGTGGGGAACACCCCACACCACATCAAGAACTCCACCGACTTCACCGACAAGGTCCAGAAACTTCCCCTGGATCCAGATGAAACCATGGTGTCCTTTGATGTAGTCTCTCTCTTCACTTGCATACCCACCACGGAGGCCGTGGAGACGGTCAGAAAACGACTACAAGAAGACAGCTCCTTGGAGGACAGGACCAACTTCACACCCGATCAGATCTGCACACTGTTAGACCTCTGCCTCACCACTACATACTTCAAATACAACGAAGGCTTTTACAGACAAAAACATGGCTGTGCCATGGGCTCCCCCGTGTCACCTATTGTAGCCAACCTTTACATGGAGGAAGTGGAAAGGAAGGCTCTTGGCTCTTTCAAAGGAAGAGTACCCAGCCACTGGTACAGATATGTGGACGACACCTGGGTCAAAATCAAGACACAAGAAGTGGATTCCTTCACTGCGCACATTAACGCTGTGGATAAAAACATCAAGTTCACCAGGGAAGACACAAAGGACAACTGTTTGCCTTTCCTGGACTGCGCTGTGCACATTGAAGAGAACGGCAACCTCAACATCGAAGTTTACCAGAAGCCCACACACACGGACCAGTACCTCCTCTTTGACTCCCATCACCCTCTGGAACACAAACTTGGAGTAATCAGGACCCTACACCACCGGGCAGAACATGTTCCCTCTAAGCCTGAAGGGAAAAAGAAGGAACACACACATGTAAAGGAAGCACTCAAAACGTGCGGCTATCCTAAATGGGCGTTCTTAAAGTCAGCAAAGAGGCACAGAAAAGAAGACCAGACACCAGCGAGGGAGGATAAGAAGGACAGACGCAACAACATTGTCATCCCCTATGTAGCCGGTGTATCAGAGAAACTCAGGAGAGTTTTCTCCAAGCATGACATCCCAGTGCATTTCAGACCCAGCAACACGCTCAGACAGAAACTGGTTCACCCGAAAGACAAAACTCCAAAACACAAACTTAACAATGTGGTGTATGCTGTACAGTGCAGCGAGGAATGCCCAGACCTCTACATCGGAGAGACCAAACAGCCACTTCACAAGTGCATGGCACAACACAGAAGAGCCACCTCCACAGGACAAGACTCAGCAGTCCATCTGCATCTAAAGGTCAAAGGTCACTCTTTGAGGATGCCAATGTTCACATTTTGGACAGAGAGGACAGATGGTTTGAAAGAGGAGTGAAAGAAGCATCTATGTCCACTGTGAGCGACCATCTTTGAACAGAGGCGGGGTTTACGACACCAACTCTCTGCCATCTATAATCCAGTTTTGAGATCCCTTCCCAGACGCCTTAACGCCCACTCACATCCTGGGCCATCTGACCTCAGGAATTCGCATGATAAGGTGGGGCCAGGTTTCACAATGAGCTCACCCGAAACCCTGGCTGATTGTGACCCACACCCAGTTTCACACCTTGGCTCAGGTGATTAGAGGATCATCAGGTGGTCATGTGTCCCTCTGTGGGGGGAAACTCCCACTGGGTTTATATCTGGGACTCTCCACCATTTAACCTTAGAACTGAAGAAGCTTCTCGCATGAGAGGTGAAACGTCTTCAAGCAACTTAAAGAAGTCCATTGGAGATGTGAGCAGGACAGACGGAACAATTGACGGAAAAAGTGTGGACTTTATACCAGTTTTTAAATTGTGTTGATCGGCCACGTTGGGCGATCGTGGCCTTGTAGTTCGTCTTGTAATCGGAAGGTTGCCGGTTCGAGCCCCGGCTTAGGGCCTAGTAAAGCGCTATATAAATACAGGCCATTTACGTAAAACCAGAGTTATGATAAAATATCTGCAATGTTTGTTTTTCTTCCTGAATACTGTCGTTGTTTATATTTACTGCGGGAAGAAATGGTGAAAACGGCGTTTTATAAGGAAAACGCTCGAAAGCCTGTGAGCAAAAACAAAAACAAACCTCCCCCCACCTTTCCTATTGGTGGAAAAATGTACCATGTGGACCAATCAAAAAATGATATGGCAACGTGGCATTTAGTTTAGGGAGGGGGAAGTTCTAAGAGTGACGGCGTGTTTTGAGATGTGAGAGATTTGTGACGTTCAGTGCAAATCTTATGTAGTTAGTGTGTAGTTAGTGTGTAGTCAGTGTGTAGTCAGTGTGTAGTTAGTGTGTAGTCAGTGTGTAGTGTAGTCAATAGTTGTGTTGTGTGTGTCAGAACAATGAGGCGCCTGCTGAGTGTTACAGGTGTTACAGGAGTGATACATCTGCTGCTGTCAGGCCTGCAGGTATCAGGCTGTTGTTCTCCTTCATCTCATAGTGGACAGAAATTATTTTTTGGAGCGGCACAAATAATTTGTGTGGCATCAGATTTGATGCAGAACAGCTGATTGTTCTGTAAATAGTTTGAAATGTTTGTTTAAAAAACGCCTTGGCTGCATTTTTAGGTAAAAGCTGCAAAAAACTTTGTTGTTTGCATAACTCAGTTACTTTTTTGAAGAAGTAACTATATAATTAATTGCCCAACATTGGTCATTATTTACTGTATTTTGCAGACAGAGTTACAGACTCTCTCCCAGACCACAGACTCAGAATACAAGTCAGAGCTTTATTTAAAAAATAAAAAAAAAGAAAGTTGTGTTTTCAAAATTGGAGTTGAAGTTATTTTTACTTCCAATAGTGTTAACATGCTGCACAGGTCATGAACAAGATTTTTTTTATGGTTTCTTTTTATGTTTGTGTGGCGTGGGTGTGGTCCTTGGCCAGCTGCAGAGGAGGCGTGACGCAGTGAGCTCCCGGGGCGGCGCAGGGGTGGGGTGAACAGGTGTGCTGGGATCTGACAGTGATTGTGTCTCTTTATATGTTGGCAGTGACAGACGGAGACGGAAGTGACAGCAGAGAAAGAGAGCGCGGGAGTATATGTGTCCACGTACAACCCCGAGTTTAATAAAAAGTTCTGCATTGTCAAAGTCGCTCCGGCTGGTATTTCTTGGGTCCACCGTTACACTGGTGCCGAAACCCTGGCGTGATGTCCGGTCCCCTGCCGGCTCCCCCTGCTCCCCCGGCGGCGCCGCCGCCCGCCCCGCCGCCCGCCCAGCCGCCCGCCCAGCCGCTGCAGATCTTGGGCCAGATGATGGTGGACATGGCGGCGATGGCGGCTCGTCAGGCGGCCACGCAGGACCAACAGTTGGCGTTGCTTCGCCTGCAATCGGAGCAGCAGACCGCAGCTCTGGGGCAGCTGCTGGGGAATGCGGCCGCGCCGGCTCCCGCCCCTCCGCTGTCGGTGACGTTGCACCGGATGCGGGATGGGGAGGACCCGCTGGTTTTCATCGAGGCTTTCCAGGCCACGGCGGTGGCCTGTCGGTGGCCGGAGGAGGAGTGGGCCGCCCGGCTGCTGCCGCTTCTGTCGGGTGAGGCCCAGACGGCGGCGCTGAGCCTGCCCCCCGGCTCGCGGGGGGTGTTCGAGGACGTGTGCCGGGCGGTGCTGGATCGTTTGGGGCTCTCCCCAGAGGATTACCGCCGTCAGTTCCGGGCCAGCAGGATGTCGGGGGGGGAGCGGCCGTTTGCCTGGGCTCGGCAGCTGGAGGATGCGGCAGCGAGGTGGCTGCGACCGGGCCCCTCGGCTGGGGAGACGCGGATGCTGAACATGGTCGTCCTCGAGCAGTTCGTGGGAGGCCTGCCCGAGGCGACGGCTCGTTGGGTTCGCTGCCACCGCCCGGCGGATTTGACGGCGGCGGTGACGCTGGCAGAGGACCATCTGGCGGCCGACCCGGTACCGGGCCGTGAGGAGCCGCGGCGGGGCGCCCGTGTTCCGCTGCCCAGGCCACCGGCGGCGGCGTCGCAGAGGAGAGGCGGCGGCCCTGCGGGAACGGAGCAGGCAGCAGGGTGGAGCCCCAGGAACCCGTTCCGGCCGCTGCTTCCCGCCGGAACCCCGGCGGCCGCCGAGGTTGCCCCGGAGCCACGGGGAGCCGCACAGACGCCGGGGCCGGACTGTTGGAAGTGTGGGCGGCCGGGGCACCTGCGCCGAGACTGTCCGCTCATGGAGGTGGGGCAGGTGTTCCGCGTTGCCGGCGCTCCAGCGCCCGCCCCCGGTCCAGGAGTGACGTACCGCGTGCCGGTAAGGTGTCAAGGGGGTATTCGCCATGCTTTGGTGGACACGGGCTGCACGCAGACTCTGGTCCACCAAAGTTTGGTTCGCCCCGGGGCATTGTTGGAGGCTGACTGGGTGGAGGTTAAATGTGTGCACGGGGATATTCACAAGTACCCAGTAGTGTCACTGTTGCTGAAATTCAGGGGCAAAACGCATAGAGTGAAGGCGGCGGTTAGCCCGCGCCTGTCGCATCCCCTTATTTTGGGTACGAATTGGCCGGGGTTCCACAGCTTACTGGGGCAGTACGCGGGGATGCGATCGCGGTCTGTAAATTCGTGTGACGTTTGCGCGGCGCTCGGCGGTGACGCGGGGTCGACCGACGCTGACTCTGGGGGGGAGGAGGAGGCGGGGACTTCCACGGAAGCCCCGCCGCCTCCCGTTGTGTACCCCACGGAAGATTTTCCACTAGAGCAGTCTCGGGACGACACCCTACGCTCAGCCTATGACCAAGTGATGGATATTGATGGTCGCTCGGTGCGCCCCGACGCTGCGCGAACGTACCCTCATTTCCAATTGCGGAACGATCGGCTTTATAGAGTGAGCCGTGACACTCACACTAATGAAATCCGCACACAGTTATTGGTGCCGCAAAGCCGCCGGGAAATGATTTTCCAGGCAGCTCATTCGAACCCCATGGCAGGGCACTTGGGTGGCGAGAAAACTCTGGAGCGCATAATGGCCCGATTCTATTGGCCGGGCATTTGGGCCGACGTGCGCCGCTGGTGTGCGTCGTGCCCCGAATGCCAGCTGGTTAACCAGCCGGCCGTGCCAAAGGCGCCGTTGCGCCCATTACCGCTGATGGAGATCCCGTTTGAGCGTATTGGCATGGATCTCATCGGGCCATTGCACCGGAGTGCACGCGGCTATCGCTTTGTGCTGGTCCTGGTGGACTACGCAACGCGGTACCCGGAAGCAGTGCCGCTACGCACCATTTCAGCGAAGAGCGTGGCGCAGGCACTGTTTCAGGTCATCTCCCGAGTCGGTATTCCGAAAGAAATACTGACTGACCAGGGCACGTCGTTCATGTCGCGCACATTGCGGGAACTGTACGAATTACTGGGTATTAAATCTATTCGGACCAGCGTCTACCACCCTCAGACTGATGGGTTGGTGGAGAGGCTGAATAAGACTTTAAAATCCATGATTCGTAAGTTCATTCGCGAGGATGAACGCAATTGGGATCGCTGGTTAGACCCTCTGTTGTTTGCAGTGCGGGAGGTGCCCCAGGCCTCCACGGGATTTTCTCCCTTCGAGCTGTTATACGGCAGGAAGCCGCGGGGGGTGCTCGACCTGATTAAGGAAAACTGGGAGGAAGGTCCGAGCCCTGCGAAAAGTGAAATTCAGTACGTGCTGGACCTGCGAGCAAAGCTGCACACACTGGGGAGGCTCTCACGGGAGAATTTGCTCCAGGCCCAGCAGCGGCAGTGACGCCTGTATGACAGAGGGGCTAGACTCAGGCAATTTTCACCGGGAGATAAGGTGCTTGTGTTACTTCCTTCTTCCAGCTCTAAATTACTCGCCAAGTGGCAAGGACCCTTCGTGGTCACACAGCGAGTGGGGGACGTTGATTATGAAGTGGTACGGTCGGACAGGGGCGGGGCCACGCAGATTTACCACCTCAACCTCCTCAAAGCCTGGAGGGAGGCGGAGACCGCTTCTCTAGTGAGCTTGGTAAGAGGGAGAGATGAGTTGGGGCCGGAGGCGCCAAAGTCTAGCATCCCCGCCTCCCTCCATTGCAGTGACCATCTCACACAGGCCCAGAGGGCGGATGTTGCTGCATTGCAACAGCGCTTTGCCGACGTGTTCTCCCCCTTGCCCGGCCGTACTTCTCTCATAGAGCACCATTTTGAGACGCGGCCTGGCGTGACGGTGCGTTCACGGCCCTACAGGCTGCCGGAACATAGAAGGCAAATTGTTTTCCGGGAATTGAAGGAAATGCTGAGGCTGGGAGTAATAGAAGAATCACACAGTGCTTGGTGTAGCCCCATCGTCCTTGTAGTAAAGAAGGATGGGTCTATACGGTTCTGTGTCGATTATCGCAGAGTGAATGAGGTGTCACGTTTTGATGCTTATCCCATGCCCCGGGTCGACGAGCTCCTGGACCGGTTGGGCACCGCTCGCTTTTTTACGACTCTGGATTTAACCAAGGGCTACTGGCAGATTCCCTTGTCTACAGAGTCCCGGGAAAAGACGGCCTTCTCCACTCCGTATGGGTTGTACCAATTCGTGACGCTTCCGTTCGGCTTGTTCGGCGCCCCTGCCACTTTTCAGCGCCTCATGGACCGGGTGCTGCGGCCCCACGCTGCCTATGCTGCCGCCTACCTAGACGACGTCATCATTTACAGTGACACGTGGGCGGGGCATGTGCGGTGTGTGGCCGCGGTGCTGGAGTCCCTGAAGCAGGCGGGGCTCACGGCCAACCCGAAGAAGTGTGCGGTTGGACGGAGGGAGGTACAGTATTTGGGGTACCACTTGGGGAGCGGGCAGGTGCGACCTCAAGTGGAGAAGACGGCGGCGATTGCATCCTGCCCGCGTCCCAAGACGAAAAAAGAGGTGAGACGGTTTCTGGGGCTGGCCGGCTATTACCGGCGGTTCGTCCCAGGGTTCGCGGACCTGACCAGCCCCCTGACTGATCTCACCCGCAAGGGTGCCCCAGATCTGGTCCAGTGGACGGAGCGGTGCCAGGCGGCGTTTGTGCAGGTGAAACGGGCTCTCTGTGGAGAGCCGCTGCTGTTCACACCTAACTTCTCCCTCCCTTTCTGTCTGCAGACTGACGCCTCGAGCAGAGGGCTGGGGGCCGTTTTGTCCCAGCAGGTGGGGGGAGTTGACCGGCCGGTCGCTTACATCAGCCGGAAGCTCACGGACCGCGAGTCACGGTACAGCACCGTGGAGAAGGAGTGCCTGGCGATCCGGTGGGCGGTCGACTCCCTTCGCTACTACCTCCTGGGCCGCCCGTTCACCCTCTGCTCGGACCACGCCCCGCTGCAGTGGCTCCACCGCATGAAGGATGCCAACGCCCGGATCACTCGGTGGTATCTGGCCATGCAGCCCTTTAAGTTCAAGGTGATCCATAGGCCGGGCGCGCAGATGGTCGTGGCCGATTTCCTCTCTCGCTCGCGGGGGGGGGGGGGGGGGGGGGGGGAGTAGGTTCGGCCGGATGGGCCCCGGCCTCAGTCGGGCGGTGGGGATGGGCGGCGCAGGGGCGGGGTGAACAGGTGTGCTGGGATCTGACAGTGATTGTGTCTCTTTATATGTTGGCAGTGACAGACGGAGACGGAAGTGACAGCAGAGAAAGAGAGTGCGGGAGTATATGTGTCCACGTACAACCCCGAGTTTAATAAAAAGTTCTGCATTGTCAAAGTCGCTCCGGCTGGTATTTCTTGGGTCCACCGTTACAGTTTGCTTATCCTGTATTCTCGTCTACGTTTAGTAATGGAGAGTGCTTATAACCCCGTTTTGATGTTAAACCTTTTTCATTCAACCAGAACAAACATGTCCGTCATACAAAACCAGAGCCAACATGGTAAATAAACGTGCCATTTAACTGCAATAGCATAGACTGTATGAAGAGAACAAAAAGTGATTCATATATCAAAATGACTTTGTTCAGAAGTTTCTGTCTGTTTTGATGTCCCTGAGGTGTCTGATCCTTCAGCCTGGTCTGTGTCCCGCAAAAGCTCCAGAGACCGTCCACAGGAAGCACAAAAAGGAGTGAAGAGGCTGAAGCTAACACCACAAAACGGGCAAAACATTTTCCAGCTATTTTTAGTGCAGCGAGCACCTTCAGGGTAATAACGAAGCGCAATGAGGAGTTACTTTCTCGACGTTTGTTGACATCCCGCGTTTAGCTGCTGCTTATTCTTCTGCCGCTAATTTAAAGGCACTTTACTGCCACCTGCTGGGCTGGAGTGTGGACCATGACGGTTTTAAGGTCTGGATATTTTCTTAAGAAAATCCCCGTGACATTTAAAAATCTGAACATCATTATCTCACCCATACTCTTTTGTAAAATCTCTTCAAACATTAACTGAACACTACTTCTCTGAAAAGCCCTCGCTTAGCTGACTACAAATCACTTTTCCGTACTACAAATATGGAGTAAGCCTAATCGTTGAGTCACTTCCGGTATTTCAGACAATCCCTTTCTGTCAAGAGCCACTTGTTAATTTGTTGCAGACTTGTTAAAATGTTTTCGGAAATGTTATTTTGTTGTTGATGTTTTAAATGTGATTTGCACTTCCCAGCCACCGTAGTATTTTTCCCTGGTTTTACTACCACACTGGGGCACATGTTCACCCTCACATGGAAGAAGTAATCTGATTGGCATGGTGGTATGTAGCATGTAGTTTGAAGCAGGGATTTCGTAGTGCCCCATGTGTAGCGCTGGAACCCAGTCAGGATGTGTTTCATCCATTTCATAGGCTGGTTTGCTGCAATAATGAAAAACAATTAGCAACTCTATAAATAGAACATTTATCTACAAAATCACTCATTAGGATGTTTGTTCTAATTTGCTATGACCTCAGAGCGCATTGAAAATAAAACTAATAGGCTATAAAGAGTAATATGAACTTATTTGGATCTTACCTGAATGAAAATGTCTGTAGCACCAATAGATATCTGGGGATGGTAGCGAACTGGATATCAGCTCGTCTCACAGCTGCTATCCAGGCTAGACGCCTTCTTTTGGTAACACCCGATACATGAGCTCCTTCGTGATGCTTCCAGGTGGGGAAAGAGTAAAAAGAGAGCCCGTTTTCCAGCTTATTCCCTTCCCGATCGTCCGATCTAACAACTGACAACACAGCAAGGACGAACCATTACTGATGCTTGCACTCCTCTAGCCATTTGTTTGGCCTGCTAAAATGGCGCCTCGGTGGTCACGCCCTCTCCAAAGCCCTGGGAGACAGTTGGTGTGGTAAGCCCCGCCCTCTATTCAAAGATGGTCGTTCACAGTGGACATAGGCTGTGTCCCAATCCAGCGACCGCACGCTTCATAGTACGGGCGAGTATTGGTCAAACTGGGCAGAAAGTCTACAAACACATAACATCCTTATAGAATATGATGTAACACTATAGATCAACTTAGCTCAGAATATATAAAGCATATAAACAGTTACAGCAATATGATGCAACAAACACAGCAGCTACTGATCCAAAATACTCAAAGCTTCATAGAACTGAAACCAACATTTATTTTAGCTCCATTCTGCTGCTGATACAGACTTTAGGTTTCTGAACATTAAACTTGTTGCTGCCTTTCATAGTGTGTAACTTGAAGGCCCTGAGTACTCTGAGTACTTTCTCCCACACTGGAAACACTGGGATGATCACATTATTTGAACATTACCTAATAAGACTGATTCAGCACAGACAGTTATTTTAAACTTTCCTAGCAGTCCTTCACAAACAGGGAACAGTCTGTCTATTCTCTCCATCTGTCAGCTGCTGCTGGCTCTTCCTCCTCCTCTTCCTCACACACTGCTGAGTTTGTCCTGGTGGATCATCAGGGGTGCAAAGCCTCACAGATGATGTGCAGCAGTGGGTCCCTCAGTCTGTCCTCACTCTGGACACTTGCAGTCGTCACACATGGAAATCAAATGTGTGATAAGCTGCAGGATTCAAACACAAGTGTAACTTATAAACACATGTTCATACTTTTATTCCACAATCAGAGAGAAAGAAACAGAGAGAGAGTGCAGGACAGACAGACAGGTGACAGTCTCAGGTGTACACACTGCTACACAACAGCACAGAGAAGCAGGATTTAGTGTTTGTGTTATTACGAGTGTAAACAAGAAGAGTCCCAGATGGTGCAGTGGACACATGTGTGACTGCTGTGATTAAAGCATCTTTCTTTCAGCTTAACGAGTGAACCGTCAGCTCGTTCAAACACACGTTAAAGTCCGTTTGGCTCGACACCACCGAACAGAGGCAGCAATATAACACAGCTCACATTAACAGTGCAGTGGATCCTGCTTGTGCCGTGATGTTCAGGACTGCAAACCGAGCAGCATCACTGACTTTCAGCTTGTTGTGTTTGTGGATATATGACTGACTTTAATTATCCATGAAATCATCACATTCTCTGTAAGATCAAGGTCGACTATTGAACGGCGCATATTTAAAGGCTTTAAAACCAAGTTAGTACAAACATCACCAATGTCACATGACTTTGCCGACATGTGACCAACAGTAATGTTTTAATGTTCTTCATTATTAAACATTTGTACATAAATAAGTGACACAATATTCAGTACTTACTTTTGAAAGTTTACTCTTCGGCCGCTCCGCTTCAGGCATCCATCGTTTTTTTCCGAACAAATTATCCACACCCACCACCGCGCTATGAATTGTGGGATATATGGGACCACGAAGTCTACACCGGACCACACTTCAAATTTGGGGACATGAACGGTACATTTGTTGACTGCATTTGGAGTACACTTTGAATTGGGACACCCTTCGTGCGTCGCTGTGACATAATCGGTCTCCAAATGCGTGCGGTCACTGGATTGGGACACAGCCATAGATGTCTTCCAGTTCAACATGTGGACACTGGCGTCCTCAAAGACTGACCTTTGACCTTTAGATGCAGATGAACAGCTGAGTCCTGTTGAGGTGGCTGTTTGGTGTCTCCAGTGTACAGCTCTGAGCTGTCCTTGCTGCACAGCTACACTACGTTTTTTAGTTTGTGTCTGCATGTGTGGCTGGGTCTGAAGGACACTGGGACGTCGTGGTGGCGAAGACTCCTGAGTCTGCCTTCCACAGGGTGGAGGTACTGCTCTGTGTGTGGGAGCTTCAATGTTAATGTTTCCATTCTGCTCAGTGTGCACAGAACACTCCAGAAAACCACGATCCTTCCACTGAGCTGATGTGTTGGCTGGTAAATGGATGAATAGACTGATACGTTGATGGGTGGATGAATGGTTGAATCGATGGATCCTCTGTGGAGGTCGTCAAGAGCACCAGATTCCTTGGTGTCCAGCTGGTGGAGAACCTCTCCTGGTTAACACCAGCTCCATAACTAAGAAGGCCCAGCAGTGTCTCTACTTCCAGTGGAAGCTGAGGAAAGCCCATCTCCCTCCATCCATTCTCACCACCATCTACAGAGGGACTATCGAGAGCATCCTGAGCAGCTGCATCACTGTCTGGATGGTAACGGCACCGTATCGGATCACAATGCTCTACAACTGTTAGTGAGAGCAGCTGAGAGGCTGGAGCCTCTCTTCCCTCCATCAGACACCTGTCACACCTGCTGCATCTGCGGAAAGAGGTACCGGAGCATCCGGGCCCTCACTGCCAGACTGAGGAACAGGTTCTTCCCCCAGAACTTCAGACTCCTGAACACACACACACACACACACACACACACCTTAATACATCAAGTTACCTTTTGCACAACCCACTGTCATTGTTGCACTTTTCTTTTGCACTGTTTTTTGTTTTGTTTGTTGCAGTTTTTGCACACTTTGCACGTTATGTAGTCCTGTGTAGTCCTCACATGGAGCATCGTGGTCGTGGAACGAATCAATAGACTGATACGTTGATGGGTGGATGAACAGGTAACTGGATGGAGCCGCCCTCTCGCTCCGTGTACCCGCCTCCACAGCGCCACTCATCGGCCTGCATAAACTTTTTTCCCGCTGTTGTTACTTCCTGTTTAGTCCGGAGCGGAGCCTCGACTGTCCCCCGGGTCTCCGCCGGTGTCCTCTGCCTCTTTGTGTCCGTGTGTGGCCGCTCGGTCTCGGACTCACAGCTCACCTCCATCCTCCGTCGACCCTCCGGGAGGACGCGGGTTCGGTGTCCGGGACTGCGGGTAGGAGCCGGGCTGAGCTCTCCCGGGGAGCCGGTGTCCGCCTGGTTCTTCCGCCGTGCGGTCCCGATGGATTTTACTTAAATGTGTCCCCGTGAAGCCGCAACAGTGCGCCGTGCTAATGCGCTGATTAGCCGGCTCTGCTAACCAGGTCAGTTCAACGCGCTGACCTTAAAGTGCTGTTTTCACTCACTTCGAGCTAAAGCTGCTAACTTCCAGCGCTGCTAGCCGCCACTGTAACTCCTCCGAGTCCCTAAAACTGCGCTTTAAACTGGGCTTTGAGAGTCTCCCGGGTGTCGGAGCACTTTCGGGTCTCTGACTTAATTGGACTTGTTGTTTATATGAAGTTTAACTCCGGTTTAACAAGTAGGGCTGATAAACACTGCCTGTCAGTGTTTGCTAAGTTTGATTAAATGTTGTTTAAATGGACTAAGAGCCAAAGTTTACTCGTGAAACAGTTCCTTAAATCTAAGAGAAGCAGGCAGAAGGTCAGCCCACGCTCAGCGAAGCCTTTATTCGGCTTTATTTTCAGTCTTCAGCGGACTGACTATTAAATTCAATGTTGTGTGATTGAGGTTTTGAATGGGGTGGGCCGGGGCTGACCAGTAAAGCTGGGTTTAGATGTGGATTAAAAGTTTTCATTTGGCCCTAAACTGTTTATAAAATGTTAAAATGATTTAAAAATACAAACTTCAGGGTTTATCGAGGATCCAGGGACACACAGGATGAGTTTTCACCGGGGGCTTAATGTTCTGTTAGGCGTAAAATTAGACGTTTCTTTAACGAGGTTTTGAATGGAGTTTTGACGCTAAGCCTCTTGTTGTGTTAAAGTTACTTATTTGGGCTAAACTGGGCTACGCATCGAGTCCTGAGTTAAACTGGGTTAGTACCTGAGTTGTGTACTGGGTTCACTGGTGGGTGTCAGTTTACTGTGGTTAGGATTAGACTCTGGATTGGATCATGTGCTTTTTAATTGGACTAAAACTGTGAGTTAAAGGTAGTTTTGGGGAAACTGTGTTAAACTGGGGTGCTGTTGGCATCGGTACTGGGTGTTGAGCGTTGAGGCGGGCCTGGTGGGTTTCTGCTCTGTGTTCCCGACCCTCACAGGTGTGTTCTTGTTCGTGTCTCATGCAGTTGGTTCCGGTCTAAGCAGGTTTGGTCCCAGCTTTAGCTCACCATGGCAGAGCTCCACCAGGCGCCCACCTCGCTGTGCTGCTGCCGTAAATCCCTGCCGGACTCCGGGGGCCGGTGCTCCGGGGACTTGGCCCGGCCCTCTGCGGGCCTGGGTCTGGAATCCCAACGCTGCCCCCTGGTGGATGTGGCGTCCGCATCGAACTTCAGGAGCTTCCAGCTGTGTCACTTCCACCTGGACCTGCGGCTGAACTTTGCAGTGAAGGAGATGAGCGGCTGGCTGGTTCTGGACCTGGTTCCGGTGCAGCCGGGGGTCTGCTCCCTGATCCTGGACTCCCACCCTTCTTTATTGATCCACTCCATAGACTGTAAGGTGCCGGGGGCCGGGCAGCAGGAGCCCGTGTCCCTCACGTACCGCGTGGACCCGTTCACCGACTACGGCTCGTCGCTCAGCATCAGCCTGCCAACCGCGGCAGTGAAACCAGGCCGGGCGGTCCAGATCACGGTCCGCTACACCACCACGGACGGGCCGGCGGTAAGGAGACGACACGGCGTCTGTACAGCGTGAGCATGCTGAAGGTGACCACAGCGTGACCCGTGTGTGTGTGTGTGTGTCTGCAGATCTGGTGGCTGGACTCGGAGCTCACCTGCGGTCAGGTTCGTCCTCTGGTCTTCACTCAGGGTCACTCAGTGTGTAACCGCTCCTTCTTCCCCTGCTTCGACACGCCAGCCGTCAAGAGCACGTACACCGCCACGGTCCGGGTGAGTCACACGGAGCCCAGGTAACATCAGAGCGGTGACAGAAGGCGTTTCCTTAAACACCTGCACTCACGCCGTTTCTGCTCGTCCTCCTCGGCAGGTCCCGGATGGCGTGACGGTCCTCATGAGTGCGTCTCGGAGTTCGTACTCCAAACAGGACCGCGTCTTCCAGTTCTCCATGGAGTTTCCTGTACCCTCCTACCTGGTGGCGCTGGTGGCCGGCGAGCTGCAGCACGTAGACGTCGGGCCGAGGTCGCTCCGCGTAAAATAACGTTTTCATTATTTATCAAAATGAGTCCAAATATTGTTTCGATGTGTTTGCCGACGAGTGAGTTTGAAACATGATACAGTAAAAATGATTTTAGGCAAACAAACAGATCATTTTTCATATTCCTGATGTTAAATCGGGGGGGGGGCACTCCAGGCCTCGGTGTCCTGCAGGGGTCACCCTGGGTCACACCTGAGTCACACGACGAGCTCATCACCAGGCGTCTGGGAACGTTTTCATTTAGTCGTTTAAATCAGCTGATTCGTCTAAAACCTGCAGCACTCGGAGGCTCGAGTTATTCAAGTAATGTAAAGCAGTGAAAATCAGTATGAAAGATAAACGTGAGCTAAAGGTCAAAGATGATCATAAAAAATATTTACATCTGTGCAGAAACACATTTTGACCTTCGGCCAATCTTCTTTCAGGAGTCGTCTGTGGGCGGAGCCTTGCCTGTTGTCCTGCGCGGTGAAGAAGCTAGGGGGCAGCGTGGAGCGCTGGCTGGGCGTCGCCGAGGACCTGTTTGGACCTTACCTGTGGGGCAGGTGAGCCTCTAAGTTTCTGACCAAACTTTCTTTAAAACATCCTCGGCGATGCTGACACGGCTCGTCCTCAGGTGCGACATCGTCTTCCTCCCTCCCTCCTTCCCCATCGTCGCCATGGAGAACCCCTGCCTCACGTTCATCATCGCCTCCATCCTGGAGAGCAGCGAGTTCCTGCTGATTGACGTCATCCACGAGATCGCCCACGGCTGGTTCGGCAACGCCGTCACCAACGCCACCTGGGAGGAGATGTGGCTGAGCGAAGGCCTGGCGACGTACGCCCAGCGAAGGATCACCACGGAGGCCTACGGTAACGCTGCGTTCACCGTTTCAGAATTTACGTTTTTGTTGGCGAGATTTTAAAACATTTTCAGTTTTACGTGTTTGAACCTGAAGTCACGAACAGCTGATTATTGATTTTTAAAGTAAACACGACTTCAGCCTCAGTCCACATACTTTTGGTCACCTCGGGTTACCTGTCGCCCTCAGGTGAGCCGTTCACCTGCCTGGAGACTGTTGTGCGATTGGACGCCCTCCACAGACAGCTGCGTCTCCTTGGAGACAGCAACCCCGTGAGCAGGCTGCAGGTCAAGTTTGAGTCAGGTGACCCCCACCCACACACACACACACAGATGGAGGTGTGGTGTCCACTCGCACAGGTGAGATGACATCACTGTGACCTGTTCCAGGTGTGAACCCCAGCACGCTGATGAACCTGTTCACCTACGAGAAAGGTTTCTGCTTCGTGTCGTATCTGTCGGAGATCAGCGGAGACGTGAGACGCTTCGACTGTTTCCTCAGGGTCAGCACACACACACACACAGACACACACACACAGTCACACAGACACACACACACACACACACACACACACACAGTCACACAGTCACACAGACACAGACACACACACACAGTCACACAGACACACAGTGACACACACACAGTCACACAGACACACACACACAGTCACACAGACACACACACACAGTCACACACACACAGACACACACACACAGTCACACAGTCACACAGACACAGACACAGACACACACACACACACAGTCACACAGTCACACAGACACAGACACACACACACACACACACACAGTCACACAGACACACACACACAGTCACACAGACACACACAGTCACACACACACAGTCACACACACACACACACACACACAGTCACACAGTCACACAGACACAGTCACACAGACACACACACACAGTCACACAGACACAGTCACACACACACAGACACACACACACACAGTCACACAGACACACACACACACACACACAGTCACACAGACACACACACACACAGTCACACACACACAGTCACACAGACACACAGTGACACAGACACACAGACACAGACACACACACACAGTCACACAGACACAGTGACACAGACACACAGTCACACAGACACAGACACACACACACACACAGTGACACACACACACACACAGTGACACACACACACACACACACACACACACACACACACACACAGTGACACAGACACACACAGTGACACAGACACACAGTGACACACACAGTGACACACACAGTGACACAGACACACACACAGTGACACACACAGTGACACACACAGACACACAGTGACACAGACACACACACAGTGACACAGACACACAGTGACACAGACACACAGTCACACACACACAGTGACACAGACACACAGACACACACACACACAGTCACACACACGCAGTGACACACAGACACACACACACACAGTCACACACACGCAGTGACACACAGACACACACACACACAGTCACACACACACGCAGTGACACACAGACACACACACACACAGTCACACACACACGCAGTCACACACAGTCACACACACTGGAGAGTCATACATGTGTCACGTGTGTTCGAGCAGTGACAGTTTGTTTGTGGACAGCAGCTGAGTCGCTTTCACAGTCACAGCGTCCACATACTTCTGCTCCACGTTTCCATAGATTTACATTTCATCAGGATGTTTTACATGCTGCTCAGAGTCATGTGACCAGCGTTTGCATCGTGTGTGTGTCACAGGATTACATCTCAGAGTTTAAGTTTAAGAGCGTGGTGGCTCAGGACCTCATAGACTACTTCCTGTCTTACTTCCCGGAGCTGAAGGATGCCGCCGTCGCTAAGAGAGAAGGTCAGGAGACACTTTCAGCTCACCTCATCAGCAGCCTCCTAGTCTTCTCTGTGACATCACTTCCTGTGTGTATGCTCGTCCTCAGGTCTAGAGTTTGAGCGTTGGCTGAGCGGCTGCGGCCCGCCTCTCTACGAGCCAGACCTGTCAGCGGGCGGCGCTCTTATCGGGCCCGTCCAGGATCTGTGCGACCTGTGGAGGAACGCTGACCCCCCTGACCTAGAGGCGCTCGCGACCTTTGACCTCTCGACCTGGAGCACCTTTCAGATCGTCCTTTTCCTGGACCGCATGCTGGACCACTCGCCGCTGCTGCACAGTAAGTTGCCGTAGAAACACTGCAACACATCATTCAGAGCCTGCAATAATCTGCTCGAGTGCAAAGTACTCGAGTATTTGTACTCCGCAGCATGAAACATACGAGTACTGATGAAAGGGGTCATGTGACATCCTGTTTGCTGCAAATGGTTGGTGACGAGGACGTGGGCCGTTTCTCAGTACTCACGTCTGTACTGACGTCCTCGCTAGTCTGGACTCTGTAAGTTCACACGGGAGTTCGGACTTCCCGAGAACGCAGCGCGATCGTTCTGCTATTGGAACGGCAGTGTACGTGATGACATCACAGCTCCACCCCCTCTTAATTTAACTGTTACACATGATGCAGCAGATTTACTTCAGGAAAAAGATATTTCAAAAAGTATCTTCAGCACTTTGACGGATCATCAGTTTCATACAGTGAAGCACGATCACTACATGACACGTGTCTCCCAATCAACATAGCGTTAGTAAACACTCAGGGCAGACAGCTGGTTTGGAACAAATAATCAGATCATTGTTGGAGCAGCGTTCAGGATCTCCACGCATCAGCACGCCGTTTCTGCTCCCGGTGAAACTGCTTCCTCCTGAATTTAAATATTTTGATGTTAGATTTGTTACTTTGACGGGAACAGTACTGCGACTGATGCCGGAGCACAAGTACAGATGTTGAGAAACTGCCTTGATGTTCCTCACCGCGCAGAACACAGGAAGTGATGTGACAGGTGTCCACTGAAGGTTCAGTGATGAATGATGATGTCACTGCGCAGGTGTGATGGCGAGCCTGTCGGACTCGTACTCGTCGCTGTTCGACGGGCTGAACGCCGAGGTGCAGATCCGCTGGCTGCAGATGGTGGTGAGGAACAGCTTCTACCCCGACCTGCCGCGAGTGCGAGCCTTCCTGCACAAACACGTAAGTTCCGCCCACCTGCCTGTTGCGACGTTGAGCCGATCAGAACAGACATAGTTTTAAGGGGGTCGCTCAGCTACTCTGTCACATGTTTGCCCCTCCCTCTCCGCAGACGTCCAGGATGTACACAGTGCCGCTGTATGAGGACCTGGTTGCTGGGGTGATGAAGTGTGTTGCCGTGGAGATCTTCTACCAGACACAGCGGCGGCTGCACCCGAACCTCAGACGCACGCTGCAGCAAATCCTGTTCCAGACCAGCTCGACCAATCAGAATGGCTCCGCTCTGCCTCCCTCCTCCGGCTCCACCCCCCCGCAGGAGCCAACCGCTGCCGTGGCGACTGCCTCCCCTGGCGGAGCCACCGGGACAACTGCCACCATTGCTCTGCGTGATGTCAACGTCTCGGCGTGATGCCCGGACTACAGGAAGTAGAAACAATCAACAGGAAGCCTCACTCCAGATGTTTTAAAAGGGTTGATGTGGGTCAAAGGTCACTGCTTGAAAGCTTGACCTGTGTCTGGCGCCCCCGAGGAGGGCCCTGGTTGGACCCTAGAGTGTTTTTATGCGACTGACGACAGAGCAGAGGTCAGGTCGTTCTTCTCAGCTTCTGGCAGAAACGCGCCACCAGAGCGGCGTCGTGTAATTAGGTTGCGTTCGTGCTAACTCGCTCAGCGACTAGGCTGTGTGGGCGGAGTTCGACCGGGCAGGGACGGAGACGCCATGCTTGCTGATGATTCAGTGAGAAAAACATTTCAGCCTTACGCTCGTTCTCTGCCCGTGCGCTCACTGCTGGTTGGTTTCGCCGTGAGTGCCTTTGCCTTGTTGAAGTCTCTGCCCCCATCACTGTGTGGGCGGAGCCTCTGTGACAGTGTTTAAACTCTACCTCCGCTTGTGTGGACTCACCTGAAGGACCTCAGAACACCAGCAGATCACCTTAACGCTGCCTTCGTGCAGCTGGGAACACGCGGCCTTCTGTCTGTCCTGGCTCTGAAACGTCCCACCGACACTGAACGCCTCCTCGCTCTCTGAATGTTGAAGATAACCTCATGTTTACCTGACCTCTGACTAAACGAGCCCACGGACCGGTCCGATGGGCGAGCTCGTGTTGCCTGTTTGTTTTTACTGTTTTATGGACGTTTGTTTTTATGAACTGCTGACCCTTTAATAAACACCGATATCCAATCAGAATCCATGGAGAAAATTCAGAACCGAATGAATGCATCTTTTATTTATATTCATGAATTAGCGTGTCAATAACTGAAACTGTTTCCTGTTTGATCACGTGTTTGATTTACAATAAAATGATTGTCTCTATGGGTGCTTTCACTCTCAGATCAGGCCGGAAAAGTCGGACGTGTTAGGCGTTAGCTTGAAGGGGCATAAGTGCCGGAAGCTCTGAGGCCTTCCGTTCACAATAAAAGCTGGAGGAGCGGTCCGTTACAGGATGATTCAGCGGTTCGTTTGATCTCGTCCGAGCAGCGGAAGCCGGAAACTCGTCACGGGCTCGAGTTTATTCAGGGGTTGGATTCTGCTGTGAGCTCATGAATTCAGCCCGGATACAGGTGAGGGACGTGACGTCACAACCAGGACGGCGGGAAAAAGAAAAGCGTTTCTGGGTCGAGGACATTTGTTCTGTACCTTCAGGGAGTTTGAATATGCGGACCTACAAAATAAATTGGTAAACGTAATTTAAAAAATAAGATAAAAGAACTACATAACATATAATTAATAAATAAAACTGATTAAGAACAAAAAGCCCCAAAAGAAACATGACCTTTAACGTGGAGACTGAACCTCTGACGTTGTGACGTAATAACGTGCAGGTGTGTGTGTGTCATCATTTCTCAGAGTCCAGATATTCTTTTTATTTTTGCCTGTGTTCATTCAGCTCTTATTCTGAAGGGTCCGAGCGGAAGTGTGTTCGTGCGTGTGTGTGTGTCTTGACGGCGTCGGGAGGAGACGGAGCATCAGACACGCAGAAGCTGGACCGACACATCTGGACCGAGAGCGAAATCTCTGGAGCGGAGACGCGCACGAACGGAGCGCGGGCGCGCGGACAGGTGCACAGCTGTGTCTCCTCAGCGTCATCCCGTGACCGCCAAGCCGGGCTCGCGGGCATGGCGGAGGAGACCCGCGTCATCTACCACCTGGAGGACCAGGACACCCCCTACCTCGTCCGCATCAACGCGCCCGCGGAGCGCGTGACCCTGGCGGACTTTAAGCACGTGCTGAACAAACCCAACGTGAAATTTTTCTTCAAGTCTGTGGACGACGACTTCGGGTGAGTCACGTGGTCCGTGCGCTCATTGATCCGTGGTCGGGTGAGTGTATTGTTCCCGTCACGCGATGTTTGTTATTCTTAAGGTACAATCACCCTCCTGCGCATGTCAGGGTGGAGCAGCTGAAGCTGACCCTCAGCAGCAGCAGCAGCAGCAGCAGCAGGACCTCAGGCACCTAACAGGGAGCGCCCCCCACCTGCCTCCTGTCCAGGTGGAACAGGTGTTGTCCCCTCAGAGCTTGAGGTCAGAGGTCAGCCTGGAGCCGCGCCTTTGGCGCCATCGGGGGTGCTCCGCCCTCTTTGCAGTCCTACACTTGGAGAAACCTTAAGGTGGCAGCAGCAGAGCCCGGTCAGAGCCTGGTGCTGAGCTGCTCCACCCGATGCTGCACCTGTGGCCTCGGGGTCAAAGGTGGGCAAGTCCGCTGTACCGCACGTGTGCAGCAGCTGTGGTGGACAAGGCGGAGACTGGGTGGTTCTTCCTGACAGGAAGTTCTCTGGAGAACATGTTGCTCCGCTTCATCCACCCACTTTCAAATCTGTTCACATCTGTGGTGTCCCCGTGACATCGGGCTCCCCAACATGTTCCCGCCCTCCGGTCTGAGGGTGGCGCTCCGGGGCTCCTTCTGCACGTTTCACTTACTCTGGTTTTTGCTGTTTTCACGTGAAAGAGCTTTTATGGAGCGGCGCTGTGACGTGGGCACGCTGCAGCAGGTTCCACGCCTCAAACTCGTCTTTGTATTTGTGTGGTTGTAAACCCTTCTGCACACACAGGTCACAGTCTGTGCAGTTACACACTGCTGTGTGTCCAGCAGTCCAGCCTGTGTTTCAGTTTGAGCTCTCCTCATTTTTATTCACTCATTTACTCTGAACCGCTGATGAAACAACTGTTTAATAATCTGAGCTTCTATAATCCCACACACACACACACACACACACACACACAGGGCTTTTATGACAGACTGTACGGCTGCGTGGAGATGCAGAGCTGGTTTCAGGGCTCGGATTATAACCAGGTTCAGGTTTGGGGGATGGTGTCTGTGACTATGTGTCCTCACAAAAATAGGCAGACCAGCACATGTGTGTGACCCCTCTCAGCTGATGCTGCGATGATCGATTGTTCTGCTCAGTATTGATCTGTGACTCTGAGTGTAACAAAGAGGAGGAGAACACCCGGCGGGGTTTGTGTCCCCGCCACAGCTGCAGTAATACTCAGATTGTGAATATGAGATGTATGTAGCAACCATAACACCGCCCACTTTAGACCCTCAGCGTTGTTGTCGTGATGTTAGTCCAGTTTGTTTGCATCTCTCTCCTTCTAATTGGCTGCCCCTCACAAATATGAGGTTTTGATAGCAGGTGGGTGTGGCTTTTGTCTACCTGATATGCCCACATGTACTATTAGATATTTTTAAAGTACTTATGTTTAATTTTCTTTCATGGCTAATCCTGATGTGTTACAGGGTGGTCAAAGAGGAGATCAGCGATGATGACGCCAGGCTGCCCTGTGTGAACGGACGGGTCGTCTGTTGGGTCAGTAACACACGAACATGGTACAGCTGAGTTTATGAGGACTGTTGACGATGATTGAGGACAAACTCTAAAATCGTTCCTTTGTCTCAAAACGACACAGTCAGCCAAAGCACACACCTGCAGGCACACCTGCATGCACACCTGCATGCACACCTGCAGGCACACCTGCATGCACACCTGCATGCACACCTGCAGGCACACAACAGCTTTTTTCAGTCACATTAAAAGACTGAAAACACATTTTGTTGTGTTATTTATTGGATAACTGGAAGACACTGAATGGATTCTAATTAGAAGCTTCCCCACTCTTAAACCTTTATTACAGAAAATTCTTTGTCCCCACAATGTCAGTTGTAATTTGTGTCCTCACAGTGGTGGTAAACAGGCACAACTCGCACACAAACACACACACAGGTGTGTCCTGAGCCTTCAGGTGTTCATCATGTCTCTCCTTGCAGTTGGTGTCATCAGACACCTGCCAGCTGGATTTCAGAGGTTCAGATGTCCAGTCTGTGGTCACGCCCACCAATTTAGCCCCGCCCCCTATAGAGAGGACAGGTGGTATCGGAGACTCCAGACCGCCATCCTTCCAGTGAGTACACCGGGGCCCAGAATGCAACACGTGTTGTAGTGCAGGCCTCAATGCTGACAGGAAGTGATGTCATGTCTGTCTCAGTGCTGCCACTGTGAGCCATGATGAGCTGCAGGGGTCAGAGGTCAAACCTGCTGTTTCAGAGAGGCTGCAGAGGAAAGATGTGGGTGAGCAAGGTAAGATGCAGAGAGAGAGAGGTGTCACCTGCACACCTATTAAACAGTGACAGGCATTTCCTGCCATCTGCTGATTGGCTGTGGTCTCTACAGGTGATCGCCTGAATGGCCACGCCCACTGCCCAGCTGATAAGAGGGGGGTGGAGCCAACAGGTGGCGGCGACAGTTCATCGACCCAGCAGAGCAGCGAACTGGAAACAACCAGTTTCTGCTCCTCTGAGGAAGACTCAGGAGGAAGGTCAGTCTCACTCACAGACACGCCTACCTGTACCTGTGAGGACCCTCAGTGAACTCTGACCTCTCGATGATGCTCATAATCAGCAGGTTAACACTTTCCCTCTGCTTTAAGTATGTAAGGTAAGCTCATGACATCATCAGCAGACCTCGCTGTGATTGGTGGGTTTGCTATGACATGCACTCGCCGCCCTTGGGTCTGCTTCTTCTGCTCCAGTAATCCTGTTCACACGCCGCTCTCCTTCTCCTGCTCTGATTGGCTGCTGCAGGTCAGGTGACTAGCGCTGCAGTCTGTATTGTCCCGCAGATAAAAGCGTCCCAGCTCATCCATGAGCAGAAATAATGTGTTCCCGCCTCTGTCCGTCCGTTTTTGCAGGTTTTCTCTGGATTTTAGATTTTTTTTTAGTTTTAAATTTGAGCCTCGCAACATTTTTATGAAACATCGCTCACAGGTATGTGCATGTCACCTTTCTTTTAATGATCATAGTGATAAAAATAATCATGTATTTATTTGGACTTAATCTGTGAACAAATGATGTTTATTTTGATGACTGTTGTTAAACTTTCATCAATAATTTTTAATATTGATGATAATAATAAATGACAGCGACGACTTTTAGTCTCACTTCCTTTTATTCATTTTATTAACATAAAATCAGACCTTTCGGACGTTTCCAAAAACAGACAGTGAGTTTATGTCCAGTGAAGGTAACAAAGTGATACCCTCGGCACAGCGGTGATGCTCTGTGGCGTGAGTCGTGACACGCTCGTTTCCCACATCCTGACCAGACAAAGAAATTAGTTTGGCGAGGAAACGTTTCCCCCCGAGAGCCGACTGAAGCTCAGCCAGCGAGGCTCGATGTACAGCAGGCGTGGCCAGCTTCAGCTTCCCGATGACGTTCCTAAGCCAGCATTCGGGATACACACAAACACATATACACATAAAGGGGGAAACAGGGGACTGAGAGAGGAGCCGAGACAACAAACAAGACACAACAGATCTCAGTGAAGGCGCGTGGGTTCGTGCGTCCGCTTTCCTTCAACACATCGAGCTTTTTTCCTGTTTGTTTGTACAAATATTGACATTTTGTCTTTAATTTTTCCCGACTGAGTGACCACGCCCAACCACACAGGTATCTGTAAGCTGTGAAGTCAGTCGGACTGAACCAGGTGTGCTTCCCTCTGTGACATCATTTCAGGTTCAGCCAATCAACAGAGCAGAGCAGCTCCTCACCGCGTCTCATCAGGCGTCAACGCCGCCGCCACCGGAAACCCAAAACACAGCGGATGGAGAGGGTAAACACACACGCACGCACGCACACTGACATCAGATGGCGTTATTGACAGAGTTCAGACACTTCCTATTTTTTCCTGTAACAAACGACTTGATTGGTCGGAGGCCATCGGCGCCTCCTCAGCTGTGGCGGCGCTGCACAGGAAACAGATGTGAGTTTTCAGGCGACCTGTGGGAGTGTGCAGGGTTCAAAGGTCAGACAGACGGACCAACAATGGTCAGGGTCACTGTGTGGAGGCCTGTGGGGTCTCGTGCGTTGGTTACCATGGTGACAACATTCCTGCTCTCAGGTGATTTGTTAATCCTCACAGGTCAGGTGACAAACCAACTTCAGTGAAAGTCTTTTCTACTGAATTCTAATGCAGCGGTTCTACTCACATCTGCAGGCTGGTTTTTGCCTCCTCGTACCTGTGCGCACACGCAGGTGCTTTAATGTGGGCGGTCTTTGTGACCAAAGCCGTCTGACCTTTGAGCTCACGGAGGTCAGAGTCAGTCATGTGACTGGTCCAGGCTGACAGCAGGTGCCGCTGATGAGTCGGTCAGCTGACTCAGGACTGCGGACACCTGTGGACTCTGTCAGTGACGTTACCTGATGAACTTCCTGTCTGAGGGGGCCGTCCTTCACCTTCCTCTACTGTCTGTCTGTCCGTCCGTCTGTAACTGTCTCCTCTCTCTGTCCGTCTGTCTGTCAGTCTGTGTCTTTCAGCAGTGTCACTGACTCCACCATGTCGCTCAACATCATCACTGTAACTCTCAACATGGGTGAGTACGCTTCAGTACGGGTGAGCGCTGCTGCCGATCACACCGTAGCCCCGCCCTAAACCCTCCCCTGCTTCCTGTTTCTCTGAAACTCCAACTGGACCAAAAGTAACTTGCTGCTTGTTCAGTCACAGCTGGAAGCACGAGCTGAGCAGCACGCTCATGCAGGAGCACAGTCAGAAGTCGCCTCCTGCAGGACATTAGAGAGAACGCAGGTTTAAGAAGCTAGAGTTATTATGGAGCGGCTGTTAGCTCGCAGTGACAGGGATGTTTGCACGTAGCAGCAGAGCTCAGGGTAACCCTGCTGTGTGCCTGCCTGTCTGTCAGAGAGGTACAACTTCCTGGGCATCAGTATTGTCGGTCAGAGTAACGACAGAGGGGACGGAGGCATTTACATCGGCTCCATCATGAAGGGCGGAGCGGTGGCGGCGGATGGACGCATCGAGCCGGGAGACATGCTGCTGCAGGTGCCGCTCATGCCGTTTAATCCGCTTCCTGTTTTAAAGGTGGTGGTGAGAAGGCTCACGATGCTGTGTCGTATGTGTGTCCGTCAGGTGAACGACATCAACTTCGAGAACATGAGCAACGACGACGCCGTCCGAGTCCTCCGAGAGATCGTCCACAAACCGGGGTGAGACCTTTTGCTTCATCCGTAAGTTCGCCATGGTAACCAAGGCCGATCACGTGGTTTAAAGTCAGCTTTGATTTATCTGACAAATGAATCCGTGCGGGAGCTCAGGTGTTTTTCCTGCGTCGCAGTGGAGACGCTGCATCAAAGGAACGCTTTAACCAGACCGTGGAGTCTGTCAAAGCGGTCAGCTCCGAGTTGGGGTTCATCCGATTCTGCTGCTTTGGTCTGAATGAAATTAACAGCAGGTGCTCTGAGCTAGTGTTCGCCAATCTTTTGGAGCCACGGCACATATTTCACATCAGAAAAATCCATTACAGTTACTGTTTAAAAAGGTGGTATTCAGAATACAGTTACTTGAAATGAATGGATTACACAACGGTCTTTTCCTGTTTCATAACTTAGGCTGTCCCCTCTCCATCTTTGGTAATTTCATGCCAGTGGAAACCCAAATAAAACGCTCATTGAGAGGCTCTAATGCCTGTACAGCCTTACCTAATGTCCACCTGCTGTTACTCGTTTATATTAAGATTTAAACATCTAGTTGGTGTTGGTGTGGAGAGTAACCTTCAGTAATGAATCACACAGCAATAGGACATTTATGTAGTTGTAAAAAGCATGATATTAAGTAATCCAAAGTATTCAGAATACGTTACAAAATACATTTTGGGGCATGTGATCTGTAATCTGTAGTGGAATACATTTTAAAAGTAACCTTCCCAGCACTCCTCCTGGATGGCATCTACGTACCATTGCTAGAAGGTTTGATGTGTCTCCCAGCACGGTCTCAGGACCATGCAGAGAGATGGGCAGTTATGGGTGGACAGGGCCGTAGAAGGCCCTTAACCCATCAGCAGGACCGGTAAATGCTCCTCTTTGTAAGGAGGAACAGCGTCCTCAGAGCTACAGACCTCCAGCAGGACACTGGTGTGAATGTCTCTGACCAAACAATCAGAAACAGACTAACGAGGGGGGTCTGAGGCCCCGACGTCCTCTAGTGGACCCTGTGCTCACTGCCCGGCACCGTGGAGCCCGACAGGCATTAGCCATAGAATACCATAATTGGCAGGTCCACCAATGGTGCCCAAACTTTCCACAGACGAGAGCAGGTTCACTCTGAGCACATGTGACAGATGTGAAGGGGTCTGAGAACGTTATGATTTCATACTGGGTATGGTGGGTTTGGTGATGGGGAGAATAGAATCACATAAAATAGAATAGCCTTTTATTGTCATTGTGCACATACAATGAATATTTTGGGCAGTCATTGGCTGTGCTCTGCCGTCACTGATGGTCTGGGGAGGCATATGGTAAATGGACTGATTCTTATATAGTGCGTTTTTACTCTCCTGGAGTACTCAAAGCGCAGTACTCCAGGTTACAAGACGAACTGCCAACTCTTGAGACACGGTCGCCCCATCCGAACGAGAGGGGCACAGGTGGAGGGAGCAGAGGTAGTGATGGTGGAGGACTTTGAATACCTGGGATTGACCATCCACAGAGAGGTGAAGAGGAGAGTGCAGGCAGGGGGGGTGGGTGGAGGTGAGTGTAACCGAAGGAGAAGTTTGTTTGTTTTCTTTTTATTGAGCATCAACAATGTAGTACGAAGATATACATGTAGCAAGGCCACAATGCTCCTTCTATATATCTACCCCACCCCAAGAACATGTTGGACAGCGATCCAGAGGGGAAAAATTTAAATACATAAATGAATAAAGTGAATTTAAATGAGGTGCAAGGAAATTCACCATATTTGAAGATGTGCACTTAAAGGGAAGTTTGCACAAAATTAATCACAATCACACAGAAAAAGGATGTACGGCAGCTGTCAAGCATCTATCAGGTGGGTATGGTTTTAATTTTCTCTAAATGTTTTAGCGATGTATCCCAAACAGCAAAGAATCTCCCCTTCGACCCCTTGAGAGCGTACTTATCTTTTCCAGCTGTATGAACTGTGTCAGGTCACTGAACCACAGAGCTGCTTTGAGTGGCTTCTTTGACTTTCAATGCAACAATATCCTTCTGCGTGCAAGCAGTGTAGTGAAAGCGATTGTGTTTTTATGACTTCCTTAATGTTCCATGTCCTCTATCTCTAGCACCAAATATACCCATAGCTGCATTGGGTTGAAGCTCAACATTCAATGCTTCAGACAGTGTTTTGAAAATTGCTTTTAAAGTTGGACATGACCAAAACACGTGTTAAATCTGCAGAGGGATTTCTACATCTCTCACAGCTTGCATCTATGTTTGGAAATATTTTGGCCAGTCTTGCCTTGGAGTAATGAATGCAGTGTCAAATCCTGAACTGTATGATGTTTAATTTGGCACAGAAAGTGCTGTTGTTTACTCTTAAAAGAGCGCTCTCCCAGGTCTCCTCCTCTAAGTCCACCCCCAGCTCATCCTCCCAGTCCGCTTTGATCTTTGGCATTGTTATTCTGAAAGGAGGCTATACAATTACTAGTTCTTCAGATTAGACCTTTAGGCTTAAATGTCAGGTTCAACAGATCATCTACAGCAATAAGTAGAGTTATATTTGGAAAGTCAGGGTTATGATGCTGAAGGAAGTGGCGAACTTGAAAGTATCTAAATAAGCTGAACGAGGGAGGTCAAGTTTGTGTGACAAATCCTGAAAACTTGCCAAGACACCGTCTATGTACATGTCAGAGGCTGCTGTGTGAATAAAGTTACAGTTTGAATAATGACCGATCTGTGTCATCTTCCTTTCAGTCCGGTGACGCTAACCGTGGCAAAGTGTTGGGATCCGAACCCGCGAGGCTGCTTCACGTTGCCGAGAAGTGAGTTATCGTCGGTATTTGTTTGGCACACAAGAGGTGTTACATAAAGTAAAATGATTACATGACACATCCAAATCTCCACAGGCGAGCCAGTCCGTCCCATCGACCCTGCTGCCTGGGTGTCTCACACCGCCGCCATGACGGGGAGGCTCCTCCCACTATACGGTATTACACCCACCATCCTCTGCACCTCCCGTCACCTGTCCATCAGATGCTAACCTGCTACTTTTTTCCAGGCGTGAACGAGGAGAACCACCTCAACATCCACAGTGACATGACCATGGTTGTCAAGGCGATGGCCAATCCCGAGTCTGGCCTGGAGGTCCGAGACAGGATGTGGCTGAAGATCACCATCCCCAACGCTTTCATCGGTAAGAAGTCCGGCTCATATTTTGGTCTGAATCCTGGAACCGTGACCTTTAACCTCTGATGACCATCATGTGTGGGTTCAGTCACTTAGGAAACCTCATCGTCTCGTCTTCACGTACTCGCTCTTCGCTCTGACCTGGTCTCCGCCCTCAGCCGATCCAGACCGTCCCTCCACTCTGTGACTTTTTACACCACCAATGTTAGAGCTACGAATGACGTCCGTCACACACAGTGGCCCTTTGTGTGGTACCCTCAGCTCGTTTAGCCTGCGAGCCAGCGCGGTTTACCGGGACGTGGCCGCCGGCCGAACCCACACTCCCCTGTAGGAGCAGGCGCTCGCTCTGGTATCCCCGTGTTGGTGTTGTTCCTGAATCGTCAAAGCTAACGTTGGTCTGGGTTCAACATGGCAGGTGACCTGTCACGTTGTTGTGATGTCATTGTTTTGGACCATGGGAACAGCACCGCCCCCTTTTTGGGATTTTTTTCCCGAGGGGACAGCAACAGGTTTTTTTCCACATTGCTATGACATCACAACAATGTGATTGGTCACTGGCCATGTTGAACCCAGACTAACGTCTTGATGCATTCTCAATCATCCAGGAAAGTAAATCTCCAAAATGTTGGTCCAAGTGACTTCTTCAGAGAAGACTGAAGAAGTCACCTGGATGAGTGACGAAACGTTTCTCCCACAAAACGCTACGTCCAGATGAACAGAATCAACTTTTTGGAGAACCCAGACTAACGTTAGCTTTGAAGTTCCAGATGCGACAGCAGCTAGCAGTACTAGCGTAAGAGTACGGAGAGGTATGTCGCCCGCGGGGTACCATGGTAGCAAAACCATCATCATCAGTGTGCCAGGCATTTTTTAACCACACTGAAGTGTGCGGGTCCCGAGATAAACCCTTATCAGCTTTGAGATGAGCAACTAAGGTTCTAACCAATGAGAGCACAGGATACTACACTGGTAGTAAATACGCTGGAGGGTTACCTAGGCAACCACAGTGTGCTAGCGAGGAGCCGTCAGACAATGAATGGCGCCCTGTGAGGACGTTCACTCCACGAGGCTCGGAGAGCGAGCAAGTACCAGTTAGAGCTGGTTCTGGTTCCAGGAACGTTCCTCGGATCCCCGCAGAGCTTTGGTGGCTGGACTGCAGCGAGGGCTGGTTTTAGGAAAGCGGGAAGTTATGTGTGCCTCACCTTTGACGGCCTCCCTCCGCCCCTGCAGGTTCAGACGTGGTGGACTGGCTGCACCGCAACGTGGATGGCTTCATTGACCGACGCGAGGCTCGCAAGTATGCCAGCAACCTGCTGAAGGCCGGGTTCATCCGACACACCGTCAACAAGGTGACCTTCTCCGAGCAGTGCTATTATGTGTTCGGAGACCTCTGTGGAGGTGAGGGCAGGAAGTTAAAACCATTTCATAATAAGAGCGTGAGTTTGAGGTTTCTGCTGCGCTGATCATGACTCTGTGCTTCCTCCTCAGACATGGCTGTGATGTCACTGATGGATCAGGAAGGAGCCTCCACACGAGGGTCTGACTGCGACCAGCTCACCTTCCCCTACCAGTACCCCATCCCCCACCCCTACAGCTCCCCCCACCCGCTCCACCAGCTGCCGGCCCTTGGAGGAGGAGGAGGCCCATGTAGTGAAGGTAACAAACGTGCTCGTGTACAAACACTCGCAGTGGGTTCTGATTGGCTGTTACTGATCAGCTGGCCGCTCTTGTCCAAATATGGTCGCTGTGAAATGACTGACATCATGATGTCTGAAGTAATGATGGTTTGTTGTGACCTCACAGGAAGCTGTAGCAGCGGCTCGAACTGCAGCGATAATCAGGAGGAAGGAGCAGGAGGGAGCGAATTGAGAGCCTCCAAACAGGAAGCGAGTGCCTCTCCTGAGAAGCGTCTGGAGGCGGAGCCTCTCAGTGACAGTCGTGTCCAGCGACCTCTGAGCTGCTTTGAAGACCTCCTGCCGTCATCTAGAGGTCAGCACCATGACCTTCCAACAGCCCAGCCTGGAGTCTCCGCCTCCCGCCAGTCCTTCCGCATGGCCATGGGAAACCCCGGCGACTTCTTTGTGGATGTCATGTGATCACATTGGGAACTGGAAACATTTCCGTGATTATAAACTGTTGAGTTCGTAGTTTGAATGAAGCTGATTCAGGAAAGTTTGCTCTTCGTCATATTTAGATTTTATTTATGAACCTCCACTGTGAAGTGGCACACCTTTGACCTCACCTGCCTCCAGCACTGTCCAACCCGCCATCCTCACGTGTTTGAAGATCGGAGCAGCTCAGAGGCCGGGAGTGTTTGATTTGATCCGTTATCACGTCAGGACCTCGCTCTGAGGCTCTTCTGTTCTCCATCGACGCGGGGTTCTCTGGTTCCTGTCCGTGAGGATGTCGCAGAGGGAAAGCTGAGCTTCGTCTCCAGAAGTTGCTGGATGTTGAATCGTGTGCCGGGTTGGGCTCGACAGGAGATCCAAACCGGAAGCAGAAGCAGGTTCAGGTCAGCGAGAGGAAACGGGAACTAACTGCAGATACGCCCTGCCAACCCGGCTGTCGTCCGCAGGCCTGCAGGTCCAGCAGGTCCAGCAGGTCCAGCAGGTCCAGCAGGTCCAGCTCACTGACGGTTCCTCGAGTCCGTGCTGACCCGGTTTCCTGCGCACACTTCAGCTGCTCGTGTCTTCGGGTCACTTGTTTATTAGTGACAGCAGAGTGAATGAGACGTTTGAAAGTATAGAAAAGCATAAACACCAAACCTGAAAGAAATAAAAACCCAGTGAAACCAGCAACATGGTCGGAGGATGGTCCTTCTTGCTCCATCACAGCTTTCAGAGAAACGCTGTGTGTCCTTTGCAGACATTTGAGTTGTTTAAAACAATAAAAGTCTTTGAAATGTGTGAAATGCTTCTCTCCGATCTGCACGCTGAGCTGATTACAGTAGGCTGTTTGAACGATGGGTGGCGCTGGACAAAAACTACAAAACACAGAGGCCTCATGGGCCGTGAAGGCTCTGTGAGACAGGTGAACACCACCCAGAGTAAGAATCTGGTTAGATACCAGTGTGTGTTACCTGGCTTCATGGACAGATAGAGCTGGGTGAAAATGTATGCTATGTCTTCTGATGATACTGCCTAAGGGAAGCATGTATAATGTAGGGCAGAGCTGGTCAGAATTGTTTTGTTATTTTTTATTCATGTGGATATAGTGCATATGACATAAATATCACAAGTTTATTTTTAAAACAAAATAAACGTGTTATTTTTCATGTGATGTGCATTTATAGACATACATGTTCAATATCCACATGAATAAAAATAATAAAGTAACTTATTCATTTATACCGGTAGTGTAAAAGTCAAAGACTAGGAAATATTTTCCACGTGTGTGACCAATAAAGGTTATCTTATTATTTGAAAAAACAATCTAGAACATGTAAAAACAGAGAATTGTGTCAGGTGACCCCGAAGAGCTTCAATCTGAACTTTTCCACTCAGAAACAAAACCTCTTTCATTACTGCGTTGTAGTGAACACCAGTGGTGGAGCGGGGGGGGGCTTAAGCCCGGGTCTTTTTGTCAGAGGCCCGGGGTCTTTTGGAGTGTAATTTCTTCATAGTTAGATGTCTGGCTGACAACTGTATAAAACAAAAAGTACACACAATATTCGAAGCACATAGTGCACACTGTGGGAATTTACGACTGTGTGTAAATCCCCCCTGATATTGGTATGATCCGAGCTCAGGCACTAACCGGGGCGGGGCAGCTGCTGCCTACGAGTGCTCTGTTAGAGAAGCGCAGACAGAGGAGAGCTGAAGTTTGAGCAGGTACCAAAGCAAATCATTCGTACTGTACAGATAATGTAAATATGACGGTGCATCACTAAAGATTGATATGAAACTGATCACTTGACCCATATTACGTTACTCGCTCTTCAAGTGAATCAACAAATGGCGAAATGAAAAGCCGAACAACAACAATGCTGTTTCTTTAGAGAGTCTCAGCTTACGTGTGTTTATTTCATATTTTCAGTTGTTTCCCTCCACGGCTAAATAAACTCTCTAAACTGGTTTCAGTAATGCACTGATGTACAAGCATGGACATAAGGAGCTTCTTTCAAAGAAAAAACTCTGGCAGATGTTATTTTATATATTAAGCTTTGTATGTTGTTCAGTATATTTCTATGCAAAACAAGAGGGGTTTCAGTACACAGCAGGATATTCACAGTTTAAACCAGATATTTACACTTTATGGAGAAAACAAAACATTTTTACTGTACAACATCAATTTAGAGTCAACTTTTGTTTTAGATAAATATTGAAATATCTTTTGAATTAGTTAAATGTCAGAATAAAGAGAGACAGAGCTTCTATTTTTATCACTTTCATCAAATGTAGGAGTACATGTACACTAAGTTTATTGTAAATTAATAAGAAACTGCAGACGATTCCATTCTGAGCTGAAGAAGCTTCTGATTGGTTCGTAGAGTCCATGTGAGTAAACTGGTGGTACAGCTGTGGATGCATATAAGGCAAAACACAGAGCCTGTTTCTGTGACATGGGAACATCAGGAGATGTCAACAAAACACCAGGAACAGAACTGTGGAGCTCCATAAGTGTGGCTCAGTTTGAATACAAGTTGGTGCCATTTACAAGAAATACAGACAGTTTCTCTCTTTACTCTTAAAGTTAACAAATATGTTTTTATATTTATCTAAAAAATAAACATTTAGTCTGATTTGATGTTACAATTAAAAAAGTGTTTTTATCTGAAGAGTTTGTAAATATCTGTATAACTGTATATTTGATGATTGTCAGCACAAAGAGGAAGAGAGGGAACAAGAGCAGGTGAGACTCACATGTTAGTCAAATGGTTGTTTACCAGAAGTATCAGCGTATCACAGGTCCTCATGTATCTCGTACCTCGTGTTTCTTTTTAGGTTTGCTATTTTTCAAATTCTATATTTATTAAGTTCTGCAGCTTGTTTGCACAACAAGGCTAAATAATTATATAAACTTTGGTAGAATTAAAAAAATAAGTGTAGTGCAGGTCTATGATGATTTTTAGTGCTGCTATCATCTAGTTCTGATTCTGGTTCTGTCTTGGTTAAGTCCTCAGTAGTCCTGATTTTGCACTTGGCTGTGGCTCAGGGGGTTGGGAATCGCATCTGTAACCGGAAGGTCGCCGGTTCGATCCCTGGGCTCTCTGTCCTGGTCGTTGTGTCCTTGGGCAAGACACTTTACCCTACTTGCCTACTGGTGTTGGCCAGAGGGGCTGATGGTGCGATATGGCAGCCTCGCTTCTGTCAGTCTGCCCCAGGGCAGCTGTGGTTACAACTGTAGCTGCCTCCACCAGTGTGTGACTGAATAGTGGCATTGTAAAGCACTTTGGGTGCCTTGAAAAGCGCTATATAAATCCAATTCATTATCATTATTAATTCCGGATCAGTTCTGGGTCTGGTTGAATTGGGGTTTAGGCCTTGTGTCTTGATACAGCCCTGACTTTGTTCTGCCTCGCTGCTTAATTAAAAAACTAGTTTAAGGTGTCCTGCACATGTGATATATATTTTTCCCTATATGAAGTCATTTTTTTAACAAAACTCAAAACAGAGCCTGTGATATTCTGGATTAGGCTCTTAAAAGGATCAGGACAGAAGGACGTGGATAGGTGCCTTTATTGAACAGCAGGACATCACACACTAACTTGTTGTTTCTTAGCGGTGCAGAAAACTACCCTTTTTTGTTGTTATATATTGGTCAACCAAGAACTAGCCCTGTAACAGGCACTTCTGTATTTTACCACTGGGGGGCAACAATTCACTCTATTACATTCCTCCCCTTTTAGATTTGTAATTAAAGTAAGCAACCCTTTAAAGAATGTATTTCACTGCCCCCACCAAAAAGAAATATTCTGTGGCCCTTACGAACAAAGAACAAATGTAGCCATTACTTTTATTATTAAACTGTTCACTTCTAAAATAACTGGCAGTAAATAGCTAAAACATAACTCTACATTTTCAAAGATTCAGTCTCTTTGGGGGAACTCTGCGTCTTTCTGGGTATCTGCGTTCCACAGATGGGCTTTGGGTGGTTTCTGGGGTGGATACTGGTGGTTCATCGGTTGTCTGTTTAGGTGGTTCAGGAGGTAAGGGGTGTGATGTTAAAATCCCAGGTGGACTTGGTGGTATCTCTGGAACAACACTGTCCATAATCACTTCTGGCCGTCCCTCTGAAACCGGTGAAAATATAACTGGGGGTTTCTCCACAGTCTGTCTCCATGGTAACAGGTGATCCACATGTATTGTGCGTGTTCTCTGTCCCTCTTGTATCAGGTAAGTAACACTTCCCATTTTCTTCAGAACTGTTCCCTGAGTCCATTTTGTTTCCCCCCCCGAAGTTTCGGATACGCACAGCGTCTCCCTCCGAAAAAACACGAACAGGTTGGGTTTTGTAATCATGGTGTCGCTTCTGCTCAGACTGTTTCTGTTCAATGTGTCTGCTTAGTTCAGGTTTCAGCAGGCTGAAGCGAGTCCGGATCTGACGTTTCAGGAACAACTCTGCTGGTGTACGACCCGTCACAGTGTGCGGTGTACTGCGATACATGATGAGGAAGTTTGCCAAACAATGACTGAGTGGCAATGTGGCCTTACCATCTGCTTCCAGCACATTTTTCATCAGGGATCGTTTCAGGATTTGTACTGACCTCTCTGCTGCCCCGTTTGATGCAGGATGATAGGCAGGAACAGCTGTGTGTCTGATCCCATTTAACTCCAGAAACTGACTGAATTCCTTTGACACAAGTTGAGGTCCATTGTCTGAAACAAGCTCTTCTGGAAGTCCATATGAAGCAAATAACCCTCTCAAAACCTCAATGGTGTTGTGTGAGGTAATGGATGGCATAGGGAACACTTCCAACCATTTTGAATGACTGTCAATGACAACTAAAAAGTACTGCTTGCCTTTTTCAGCGAAATCAATGTGAATCCGTTGCCAAACTCTCTCAGGCCACTTCCACGGATGGAGTGGTGCAACGGGTGGTGACTTCTGTACAGCCTGACAGACTGAGCAGCTTTGAACCAGTTCTTGTATATCACCATCACAGCCTGGCCACCACAGGTAACTGCGAGCGAGTGCTTTCATACGACAGATACCTGGATGTTCATGATGCAGGTCTTCCAGCACTTTCTGTTGGTAAACCGGTGGAATGATGACCCGTTGTCCCCAAAGAACACATCCTTGTTCTGCTGACAGCTCGTGTCTGCGTGTAAAGTAAGGCTTAAGTGATTCGTCTTGCATATAACTTGGCCACCCATTCATGGTGTAGCTCCAGACCTTGCTGAGGATTGGATCCTTCATGGTTGCTCTCTCAATGTCTTTAGCTACTATTGGTAGCTCTTCCACATGTGAGAAATAGAAGATACTTCCCTCAGCGGCAATGTTGTCTGGCGTATTCCGAGGTAGACGTGACAATGCATCTGCATTAGCATGTTCAGCTGATCTTCTATATTCAATGTCATAATTGTATGCCATTAGGATAAGAGCCCAGCGTTGCATTCTTAGTGCAGCGAGTGTTGGGACAGCTGACTTTGGCCCTAGTATAGCCAGCAGTGGCTTATGATCTGTTATGAGGGTGAATTTCCTTCCATACAGATATTTATGGAATTTCTTTACTCCAAAAATTATGGCAAGGGCCTCTTTTTCTATCTGGGCATACTTTCGCTCAGCTTCAGTTAATGTTCTTGATGCGAAAGCCACAGGCCTTTCCTCTCCATTTTCCATGACATGAGAGATGACTGCGCCCAATCCATAAGGTGATGCATCGCAGGCTAACTTCAATGGCAGATTTGTGCTGTAGTGCACCAACACTTTGTTCTGCAGCAGTAGACTTTTTGCATCCCTGAATGCTTTTGCACATTCCATGGTCCAAATCCATTTAGCATCTTTTCTCAACAGGTTATGCAAAGGCTGAAGAATGGTGGATGGATTTTCCAAAAATCGACTGTAGTAATTTAGAAGACCAAGAAAGGACTTCAGTTCAGTGACGTTTGTTGGTTCTGGTGCATTTGCTATGGCTGCTACCTTTTCCTCTAAAGGATGCAGACCATCCCTGTCAATACGATGTCCCAGGTACTCCACACTGCTCTGAAGAAAATGGCACTTGGAAAGCTTCACTCTGACACCATGCTTCTCCAGACGTGTGAGTACTTCCTCCAACCTCTTCAAATGATCCCTTTCAGATGAAGCAGTGATGAGGATGTCATCCAAAAAGCAGGTGACATGCTCCATCCCCTGAAGGATTTGATCCATCACAGACTGGAAAAGAGCCGGAGCACTGGAAACACCATAGCTGAGGCGATTGTACTTATAGAGACCTTTGTGTGTGTTGATGACCAGATACTTCTCTGATTCTTCATCTAACTGTAGCTGCTGATAGGCATGAGAAAGGTCAAGTTTACTGAAGGATGTTCCTCCAGCTAAAGTGGCAAACAAATCTTCAGTATTTGGAAGTGGATATCTTTCCTCTTCAACACACTGGTTGACACTGACTTTGTAGTCACCACATATCCTAATTGTTTTGTCTGCCTTTGGCACAGTAACAATAGGGGATGCCCACTCACTTTTCTCAACCTTTGAAATAACCTTCACCTTTTCCAATCTGTCCAGCTCCTTTTCCACAGCTTCTTTTAGTGCATAAGGAACTGGGCGAGCTTTACAGAAAATTGGTGCAGTGTTTGGTTTAGTGTGGATTCTAGCTTTAAATCCCTTTATGCAGCCTTGGTCATCCGAAAACACTGCCTGATGGCGCTGAATCACTTCTAGTACTCCTGGCTTTGCTTCTTTCTGCACCAGTACCTTGTGTACTGTGAAAATCTGTTTCCAGTTCAGCTGTAGTTTCTTTAACCAGTTTCGTCCAATCAGAGCTGGTCTGTCTCCCTGAACAACGATCAGTGGTAGGGTGATGTTTTGAGTCCCATACTGTACTGGTAACATAATATATCCACGCACAGCAATGTGTTGGCCTGAGTAGGACTTGAGCTTTAGCCCACTGGCTGGTTTTATAGGGAAATGAGTGAGATGCATCTGATAATACTTGTCTGATACCACCGACACTGCTGATCCTGTATCCAGCAGCATGGTGGTGTTCTTGTTCCCAAGCGCAACATCCACTGTGTATCCCTTCTCACTGGAGGTGATGGAGTACATTGAATATACTCCAAAAAGTTCAGCTTCATTATTCCTACTTGAGCATTCATCCTCAGTTTCCAAATACTGAGTTTGCTGACTGAATTTTTTATTCCTGCAAGCACGTGCAATGTGTCCTATTTTTGCACAAACATGACACTTTTCACTCTTAAATTTGCACTCACGTGCTGAATGCTTTCCACCACAACGATAACATGGTTGCTTCATTCCTGTGTCTTTTTTAGGTCCCTTCCAGTTCTTTGGCTTGTTATTGCCCTCTTGCCTGTTCTGTCCTTTCCATCCTTTGTTGAAAAAATTTGGAGCATTTGTCAAGGCATTTACGTGGTGAGGGTCCTGGCGTCCTGAGAACTCCATCGTATTTTTCGAAGCGAGTTCCATGGATACGGCAATCTCACATGCACGTGGAAATGTAAGATCCTTTTCCGATAGTAGCTTGCGCTGCACAGCATCAGAACGCAGCCCACTAACAAAACGATCCCTCAGGGCCTCATCCAAATATTGTCCAAAATCACATGTGGCTGACAACTGCCTCAGGGCGACAACATAGTCAGAAACTGCCTCCCCTTCTTTCTGGTTACGTTTCTGAAAACGAAAACGCTCAGCTATCACCACTGGAGTCGGCTTATAATGCGCACTTAACGCCCCAGTCAGCGCTGCATATCCCATGGTACTCGGTACCCTCGGAGACACAAGATTCTTTAGCAGCCTGTATGTATCTGCTCCGATCACAGAGAGAAACGTGCACACTTTCTTCTCATCGGAAACATCATTTGCCAACATCCATTGCTCCAACCGCTCCAAATATGACTCAAAATCTTCCTTCGATTCATTATACTCTTCAACACGACCCACATGCATCGCCATGTTAGCTCACCAAAAGCTGTTCCGCTGCAGCCGTGAAGAAAACGTCTTGATTTGTCTTTTTCTTTACATGTGAACACAGCCCTCCTACAGCCTCTGTCACGCTGTGGAAATCTTTAGAATCCTCGTCGCCAGTTGTGATATTCTGGATTAGGCTCTTAAAAGGATCAGGACAGAAGGACGTGGATAGGTGCCTTTATTGAACAGCAGGACATCACACACTAACTTGTTGTTTCTTAGCGGTGCAGAAAACTACCCTTTTTTGTTGTTATATATTGGTCAACCAAGAACTAGCCCTGTAACAGGCACTTCTGTATTTTACCACTGGGGGGCAACAATTCACTCTATTACAGAGCCAATTAATCTTTCAGTCATTTCTAAACCCCCCCCCCCCAAAAAAAAAATAAAAAAAAATCCCACATACATACTACCCTTTAGGGCTAAGCCCCGGGTGTTTCAAATGTCTGGCTCCGCCTCTGGTGAACACGTTCTCCCACGGTCACCCTGAAGCCTAACCTTGGTCTTTGGGGACCCCTGATGTCTGGGCCCGGACGGTGACGTCACTGGCTCGCGTTCACGGTTCGCTCTTTTCTGCTGGGACGCGTCCCAAACCGTTCAGCTGCCGCCTCGGGCTCCGGGAGCGGGCACGGCGGGGTCCGGGACGCGCCGGTGTTCGAACCACACCGACACCAGGCCCCGGGCCGCTGGCACAGGGAGCCGCTGGGGTCCCGCAGGGCAGGGAGTGTCCCGGGGGAGGAAGGCGGTGCTCTGAGTGGGACGCGGCCGGCGGGGCTCCGTCAGCTTACGCGGAGCTCCGCCGCGGCGCAGACATCTTGGCACCGAACGGTGAAGACGGAGGGTCCGGTCCTGACGCCCCGATGGATCGACGGCGAGGCTCGCGGTCCAGGAGGAATCCTCGCCGGGAGCCAGCGGCCTGTCCGCGGGGCCGGGGAACACCGGCAGCGGTCCGCGCTCTGCCCGTGAGTCCGTCCGTCCGCACTGCAGCGGTGGCTGACCGCTGCGGCAGCGCTAGCAGCAGCTGCTAACGGCTAGCTCCGAAGCAGCCGTCAGAAATCCCGGTTTTCGCTCCTGGCGCTGACCGCTCCCGTCTTTCCCGCCTGAGCTGCGGTGTACTGTCCACAGTGAGAGCCGAGGAGCCGCCCTTCAATTCGGCTCACCCATAAGGAAGCTTCGTGTAAGACAAACGAACCTTTTTAGCGTTTTTATGTGTCGCTGTCGTCGATAAATACCATTCTCGTGAGCGGCGCCGAAACCTACGTGACTGGGTAGAAACATCAGTCCTCCCGTCCAGGTACAAATAACTGGGGGGACACACGAGGCTGCCGAAAACAGCGGCACAGCCTGCCGTTACCGGCCGCTAAACGATGTGAAGGGTTTCCTTCGCCATCCCGGGAAATTTAACACCAACGTTAAAACGGAGATTTCTTCAATGGAGTTCGGAGTGCGCCCCTTTTAAGGTTTATCAGCGGGTAACTGCAGGCTGTCAGCGTACATTTTAACCTTCAGTGTGGAGATGTTCCTGTTGTGTGCACATATGTGAATATCAAAACGCCTTTTCGTGTCTACGATTAAAATAAATATGTCATATGAAACAATAAAAGGGGAGAACATGTCCGCCAGCATTTAAACGCTTCATCTTTATAATCTGAAGCATCCGCACGGAGTGGTGTAGCTTGACGTTTACAGGGAAACCACAAATGCATCTTCATATTTATACAAACGAGCTTTCTTTAGAAAAGATGATGTATATTTATAAGAAGGTAAACTGACAGCTGGTCTCTGCGTGTGAAATTAAAATAATGATGGACTCTGCTTTATTTACGACGCTCTGTTCAGGTGCTGCTCTGACAGTCAGATTTCAGAGTGTTCAGCTGCCTGCCTGTCATAAGGATTACTGCGGATTCATTTCCAGCTGAGCGATGTTTCTGTGCATGGATGCCGAGGTCCACATTTCATGTTGCAGTTTAACATTATGTCATCAGCTGGCCAGGGATGGGAACTGATAGGAATTTAGCGATTCCAGTATTGATTCTCTTATGGATTGTTTTTCACCAGCATCACTAAGACATTACAGTCATGTAAATGAATCACACGCTGTGGGTCGCATGTTTGAGCGTGCTGAGGTTTCCTTCTTCTTTGTACTCGGTAACATATTACACAGAACACTTCGTTCTACTATTCGTTACTTTCATGTTCCTCTGTAAAATGATCTGAAGCGCTTATAATCACCATCTAACGATATAACCATGAGGCTACAGCCCCACATAGCAGCACGCACCTCTCTCAGGTCTTTTTCTTAGTACAGGGGTGGGCAACTCCAGGCCTCGAGTGCCGGTGTCCTGCAGGTTTTAGATATCACACCTGAATCAAATGATTAGTTAATTACCCGGCTCCTGGAGAACTACAAGACAGGTTGAGGAGGTCATTTAGCCATTTGAATCAGCTGTGTTGGATCGTGGACACCGGCCCTCGAGGCCTGGAGTTGCTCACCCCTGTCTTGGTACAACGCAAAAATGAAAACCAGCACAAAAAGCGGTCGCCACGGTGATTCTGAACAGGTAGAGGAGGCTGCAGCCTGACGGCTCATCTGTTTGTTACCTGGTGCACTCTGGGTTCTTGGCTAGCTCAGCATTAACATGCTGTCTGTGCAGTTGCTTGTAAAGAGTGAAGTTGTGTTAGCAGCAGACTGCAGTTTGTATCTCGCCCTTTTGTGCAATAAAATAAAAGTGACGTGCATATCCACGCTGGAGACTGCACCGCCGTTTTCCTCCTCCGACACGCCAACTAAAATCAGCTGATCATAGCACGAGTGCAAGAACCGATAAGCGGGATCGATAGCTCAACGACCAGGAGGAATGGAGTTTTCCGAGTCGGGAACAGTGCCCTCTGCTATGTGAAGTGTTTCCCAGGCGCTGCCTGTAATAACTTGCGCCCTGTTCTTGTCTGTGCAGCTGCAACTCTCCGTTATGATTGGCTCTGACTGACGGTGTCAGCACCTCATCCACGATTGCGGGGGAGGTGTTGATCTCCAGAGCTTGTCACCATGACAGCATGCTCAGAATCTTTTACTCAGGGCAACCTAGCATGATTCAGGGCTCGAAGTCATACTCCGAAGTTACTGTAGCCCCTCCCCTTTTAGACAGCTGGCTTCTGATTGGCTGACCCTCACAGGCATCTGTATGGTGCTTATGATGTCATATAGATCCCAGAGTAGAAAAGTCTTAAACGGCCCTCACTGTTCATCCTCCAGCAGTAACCATGGAAACGTGTTTCCATGGTAAAGATGTTGGAGTGTTTCCACACCCATACAGGATGTAACGCAGCGAGCCCGCTGAGGTCATCCATACAGATTCATTAATGTTGATTGATTACTGATCGATCCGGCCCAGAACTGAAACCAGGAACACCTGGTCATGTGACAGCTCGTCAGTAGCTGTAAATGCAGAATGAACCTAATCTGTGACGGTCAGCTGGGGTCAAAGGTGAGACGCTGCACCAAACGCTGCTTCCTGTGATTGCCCTCTGCAGCGCTGTCACTGAAGCATTCCGAGGTTCAGCTTTCCATTTAATCTCGAATCCAGCCATCTGTCTGATGACGGTGAGTGGAGGAAGCTCGTTGTACCGTCGGCCGTTTCCCGTGGTTACCGCAGCCTCGCTTCACTCTCTTTTTGGATGCTGAGTCTGCGTCAGGAGGCGGGGCTGCTTCGATGTGAAGCTGATCGTTTAGATTTAAACTCTGATCTCACGGTTGCACCACGACTCTCCTGGACCAATCAGAGGCAGTGTGGAGTCACACGGTGTGCTGTGCTGTTCGATGGTGATCAAGTCAAGTCAACTTTATTTGTCAATTCTGCCACATGTACAGGACATACAGAGAATAGAAATTTCGTTACTCTCAAACCCTAGTGATTAAAAAATGCGATGGAGCCCTGAGGCAGGTGCTCTCCCACCGCCGTTGCAGAGCTGCGTGCTGAACGTGACGCTCTGCAGCTTCCTTCGGTCCTGCAGACATGCAGAGGGAGCCTGTTGCTAGGCAACAGCAGCAGGGCTGCGGCGCTGATGGAAAGCTCAGTGAGTGACGCCGGGCTCACAGGTGAGCTCGCTGGTCCAACCTCCAGCCGATGCACAGCGTCTGCTCCGACAGGCCCGTCAGGACCTCGGGTATAATGGAGACGTCTGAGCGCAGCGTTCGAACAGCTGGAGCGGCAGCGGCGTGGACGTTAGTGGATCAAACACGTAGCGCACTCTGACCCGGACGACCCCGATCACCTCGTGTTCAGGCTGAGGAGGCAGTCTCAGATGACGGAGAGCTTTTTTTACGATGTTGGCTCAACTGTGCGTGTGCATCGGGGTCTGTAACGATCACCGCGGTGTCGGCCATGTTTGATATCTGGATACAGTCAGGTGCAGGTGACAGGAACAGGAACCCCAGAGTGCTCACCTGTCCTGTTCAACCACCTGAGGACTGACGTAGCGACGCCAACCCGGCGACCGTGCGGTAAAACCCGCCGCTCAGCTCCACAGGTCACGTCTGTGGAGACGTGACCTGTGGAGACACTGAGTTTTTGGCACGCTGCTCTGACCTTTTATTACTGAGTGTTTCTGACATCGAGCGAGTGGTCGCGAGCTCTGACCACATTCCTGCATCGCTGCACGGATGCCGTCAGGAATCATGGCAGATCGGGGCTGGAGGACATTTCCTCTTTAAGGGAGGGCGTGACCGAAAACTGCGGCGCTGACCGACGTGTTTGGAGGTGTGGCATATGTATCGAACAATACAAATTTAAAAAAATTTTTTTTTTTATTTTATCAACTTTTCTTCTGACGATGCTGTCTGTCTTAAGCGCTCAGTGGATCTGCGTTCGACTACTCCGCCTAGGCTGCACTGTCGAGCGCAGATCCACTGAGCGCAGCACAAGCACAGAAGCGAAGCTCATTGCAACATGGCAAATTTATTCAGATTTTGGTTTTCATGTGACGTATGACCCTGAAGGTAAGCGCGTCATGGACTAAAGTAAAACAGTATGTTGGATGTGCCATGCAATGCTCAATTACATGGGTGGGAACTAGTGCGTTAGCGCAGTTAGCTCGTTAACGTGTTGGTCGTCCAGCCCCACGCACAGGGCGATCCGCGGTAGCTCGTTAATGGAGATTTGCCGTGTTGTGGCGTTAACGTCATTTCAGATTAACGCTGACAGCACTAGTGGGAACACAACGAATATGACTGCACATTTACTCCGACATCATCCTAGTGCAAAGACAAGTGGAAGCAGACAAAAACAACAAGCAGCATGCTACAAACTTTACCCGAGTCATTTAGACAGCTGTTAGCACAGGATTCTCCTTATGGGGACCTGATATGTTTAATATGCTGCTGAGAATATAGCCCAGAAGAAGCGTATAGTAGAGCTTTTATTTTGAAAGAGCCATTTCTCTGTAATAAACTCTCTTTTCCAAAGATGAGTGATTCCTCCATCAAACTGTACTTTTGAGTTAAAATATATATTTATAATTTTAATAAATGTCAAATTAAAAAGGTATGAACATTTTTTGTATCGAAAAAATATCGAACCGTGAATTTTGTGTATTGTTGCACCCCTACCAGTCAGCTATCGAGCTGGTGGGTAGCAGACGTCTCTGAAAACGTCGGAGCACTTTTGCAAATATGTGATATCTTGATAAACCGAGCAGATATTTGAAGGTTACACAGCTGCATTCACGCGAAAATATGTAAATTGTCATTGTTGGAAACTGGAATTGGCTGAGCTGCGCTATGAATTCTGGGATATGGTGGGCCACGAAGGACGCACCCGACCCATCCTTCAAATTCGGGGAAATAAAGGGCGTATCTGTCGGCCGCATTTGAAGGAGTCGACGAATTGGGACAGCCTTTATCGCCTGGCTGTGACGTAATCAGCCTTCAAATGCGGCCTCCGAAGGATGCAGCCAACGTTTTGGGACACAGCTCCAGTGTGTGGTTTGTTTGTTTTTTCCTAAACAGGAAGGGGCGTGTCCCATGGTGCCGCTGTGCTGCTGCTGCGGCTCTGTGGTTTTTTTAGGTTTTGATTTTTGTAGCGTTGGACAAGAAAATCAAAACCTAAAGAAAATACAGCGCTGACAGAACTTCCTGCAGGGGGCGCCAAGCACCAGGCTGCTGGACGTGAGGAGGTCTGCACACTTCCTGTGACCTTCATCAAGTTTCAGGTGAGAACAGGAAATCGTCACATACACGCTGAATTTCACTCTTCATCATCTGCTGCTGATTAACTCCTCCTCTTCCTCCTCCTCAGGTTTTGTGGCTTGTTCAGGTGTGACAGTCTTGGAGGCGTCGCTGACCTTCGGCGATCACGCCACAGCTGGATGTTTGAGGCTGATGTGTGCACTTCCTGTTTGTGATCGCTGTCAGAGCGTTTCCATCTTCCTCAGTAAAGCAGAGTGAAAATAAACTTTCCGAGTGTCTCAGTCTGTTTACGTGAACCCGCCCATCACGCTGACGATGTCATCATGCTGATTAGACTCCTTTGATTTGACATTGCAGCCTGTTTCAGCCACCAGTGCTGACTGGTGCTGGACCAGTGAAAGCGGCGTGACGCGTGCTTACTCACAGTAGACTGTAAATAAAAGATGGACTCCAGGCTGCTTTGATCCAATCAGAAATGACAGGATGGAGTCATCAGCTGACGCTTGGTACCACAGATACCTGCGCATTAGTAACATCCAATCAAAATCCTTGAATTTCACTAAAACTGGAGCTCCGCCTTTGTGGACACTCTGTACAGTAACCTCACAGCAGCCATATTGTTGGTCACATGATGTCATTAAAAACAGCACAAACACGTCCAGTCCTGATATCACAGCAAAGCGTGTAACAGACACGCAGTCCACAGTGTCCATTTCATGCTGTGACCCTCCAAATGTGCAGTAAGCTGCAGAGCCAGCAGAGGGAGACATTTCAAGCCAACATGGAAATTATGACGTGAAACATTCAAACAGACATTAAAACTTTTACATGTAAACACAGGTTAGCGTGTACACGCTTTGCTGTAATACTGGGTTGGTCCAGAGGTCCACACTGCAGATACTGCAGATGCTGTGTGTTGAAATGCGGAGTTTGAGAAGAGCGCAGCACAAAATCAACTGACTGGTAATGTTCACGGCTTGTAGATGTGTGCGAAAGATCTTTTTTTTAGAAAGATCTTTTTTTTAGAAAGATCTTTTTTTTTTCTTTTAAAGCTAAATTACATTAGCACATTACACCTTGACAACAATTTGGCATCAACACTTGGAACAATTCATGTAAATAAAAAGCGTAAGACCTCTGTTCTGTTTGGATAAGTGACCATTAGCCACAGCAACATTTAATGGTCTCGCTGATAAGAAAACGCTTTTTATGTGCGTAGATAAGAGTCTAGTCATGGGTTATTGTTAATTATTTTATGGTCTATCCTATTTATACAACTGTCCCTTATTTGTAATGACTGATTTTGAAAGGAAGATTTTAAAAATCTTTCACTGTTCCAGAGTTTTGAGTGATTTATTTTTTTGCCTCATGTCTGCCACAGTGTTTCTTTTTTCTTGTACTGAACATGGACTGCATCACGGATAAACAAAGGCACTCCAATCACAATATCTGACTAATTTAGTCATCCCGTGCAAAGCAAAACATCTGCAATAATAAATGAGGCTATCTAAAAGAAAAACCCTGAATAAATGAGTGGAGAGACACAGCCAGTGCAGATGTTTCCACACAGGTGCACTGCATGGTACAATTAAGCAATTAACATCCACTCATGCTCCGTGGCATGTAGATAAATGCTGAGCAGGCCCATCTACCTGTCAGTCAAAGAGGCCACACCCCTAAAAATGCAAAGAGCTGAGTTATATAAACATTTCCCCCGCCTTCATAACACCTGTGGGGCGTGTTATGACTGTCTGTGTTTCAGGCTGTAAACATGTTTGTTTGTGCTGCGAACCTTTAACATGGAAGTCTATGGAGACGGACTCACTGCTGCCCCTGCTGGACATCTCAGGTTCAGTCTAACAGCAGCTCACACTGAGGCTGTGACACTAAAGACAACACAAACCTGAAGCTGCTCTACTTCGCGACACACACACACACACACACACAGAGTTTTTGCAGAGGTGATAATCTTCAGTCATAAAACTGGAGCTTCAGTTAAACTGAGCAACCTGGTTTCTCATCTCTGCTGATGGTCGAGGCGTCTAGTTTGACCTGCAGGACATTTTTTGGTCGCTCCCGGTCACCACGGCAACCAGCAGCCTGTAAAAACAGAATCGTTTCTTTTCATCGACCCGAAAAAATACAAGAAAAGAACAAGATGGAGGGGCTGTTTGTGAGGTGTGGGAACCTGCTGACGAGTGTGTGTGTGTGTGGATGGACAGATGAATGGACAGAAGTGTAATTAAATCGTCATCCTTCAGCTCCGGCTGAAAGTCTGTCTTCTCCTCCGTCTCTCTGAGTGACGTGCCGTCAGGTTCCCAATGCGCCGGGCCTCCGAGCCAGCTGGACTCGAGCCAGGAAGCCGTGGGCCCCGGGCAGTGGGCCAGAAACACTGAGACATGATGGGATACCCAGCAGGTGTTACCTGAGAGGCTGTAAGCTGTGAGGGTGTTTCCTCAGGTTTGTTTAAAAAGTATGAAAACAACAGTTCAGTTTCTGCTATGTGGGGTGGAGATCTCCATTCATAGTTATTATACTCAAAGATGGGAGACGATGAGCCCTCGGGTGCACCTGAACAGGAAGCCCACCTGTTGGCACCTGGCTCATTTTCTGTACTCATTGGGCATTTGGTTGAACTTCCTTCAGGAAGCCTGCAGTCACTCCAGCAGAGCTGCAGGAGCAGAATTCTTCATTTAGCATCGATGCATCTGAAGTCACGCTAAATAAAACCCAGTAAAAATAATTCAAAGTGCTTTTAAAGGAGAACTAAGATGGATAACACTTACACGTCCTCCAGCATTGCAGGTGCTCCTTCAGCTCAGAGCACAAGGCAGTGAAGGTGGTGCAAGGAAAGGAAGCAGAAGTGAGGTTGCAGAGCTGGAATTACAGAGACAACCTCATAAACCAGCGCTTCCCGGTCTTTTCATCAGCAATGCCAGATCCCTCTTCAACAAAATGGACGAACTAAGGCTCCAGGTTGTGACAGATTGCACCATTAGGGATAGCTGTGTACTTATGATCACAGAATCCTGACTTCATCCATTCATCCCGAATTCAGCCATCAAGCTAACGGACTTAACAACATGGTGCTAAATCAGGACCGTGGTTAGAGAAGAGTAGGTGGGGTGTGTGTAGATCAACAATAACTGCTGTACAGACACAGTTACTGTGGACAGCCATTGCTTCCCTGACCTGGAGTAAATGAATTGCAGACCCTTTTACGTACCAAGGGAGTACACTGTTGTTTACCTTCCACCAACTGCTAATGCTAACTATGCTAACCTTTGCTGACAATGACTGGGACTCAATTCCCCCTGAGATCCGGAGGGACACGGACTCTAATTCCACCATACCACCGCTGAAGTGGCGTAGGCGACGGAGGCACAGGAAACAGAAGAGAGCAGGGCTGAGTGCTAGGCTATGTGCTAACCCACACAGACCGGCTATTCCGAGTCTCTTCCTCACCAACTCACGGTCACTAAATAACAAGATGGATGAGCTACGACTGCGGATCACCTTACACTGTTTGGATTATTCTGTTATGATCATTGAGCTAGCGGGCCACGCTACATTCAGAGCGGACAGGAACAAAGAGTCCGGAGGAGGTCTGCTAGTGTTTGTGAACAATAACTGGTGCACCAACAACACAGTTAAAGTCGTCCACTGCTGTCCGGACACAGAGTACATGATGGTTCAGTGTAGACCCTTCTACTTGCCGAGCGAGCTCACAGCGATCACAATAATAGCAGTTTATGTGCCGCTGCAAGCTAATGCTAAGTCAGCCATGGAGCTACTCCAGTGCTCCATTAATAAACAGCTAACAACACACCCGGACTGCGCTGTGATCGTGGCTGGAGATTTTAACCATGCAAACCTGAAATCTGTCCCGCCTGGATTTTTTTTAAAAACGTGAGCTTTCCAACGAGGGAAAACAACACACTGGACCAAGTCTGCACCAACATCCCAGATGCTTACAAAGCCCTCCCCGCCTCATCTCGGACTCTCTGACCATCTCTCTCTGTCCCTGATCCCTGCTTATAGACCTCTAATTCAAAGGCAAAAACCATCTGAAAAAACAGTACGAGTGTGGACCGTGGAAGCCACCACAGCCCTACGGGACTGTTTTGATAACACGAATTGGAGTGTATTTGCAGAAGACTTGGAGGGCCACACATCTGCCGTACTCTCATACATCAACTTCTGTAGTGAGAGTATAACAACAACAAAGACTGTTACAGTGTTCCCGAAACAGAAGCCATGGCTCAACAGTGTGGTGAGAGCCCTACTAAGAGCACGTGACAGCGCCTTCAGATCAGGAGACCAGCAAGTCTACAAAGAGGCACGCCACTCTCTGCTTAAAGGCATAAAAGAAGCCGAGCGCAAATACAAACAGCAAGGAACACAAACAACTCCAGAAACCTGTGGCAGGGGATCAAGACACTCACTGCTACAGTCGGTAGTACCATCCTGCCTTAAGTCAGCCACCATCGTTCCAGTGCCCAAGAAGAGCAAAGTGAGCTGCTTGAATGACTATCATCCAGTTGCTTGAACACCCATAATTACCAAATGTTTTGAACAGCTCATCATGTCACACATTAAAGTTGCCATCCCTGCAGACCTCGATCCACACCAGTTTACATACTGGGCAAACAGGTCGACAGAGGACGCCATAATAACAGCTCTTCACACAGCCCTCACCTGGACAGTAGCAACACCTGTGTGAGAATGCTGTTTGTGGACCAGCTCTGCCTTCAACACAGTCCAACCCCACAAACTGGTTAATAAGCAACTCATGACTCAGCAGCTCACTGTGCAGCTGGATACTGGACTTCCTGCGTGACCCCAGAACATCAGGATGGGAGAGCACACCTCCTCCACCCTCATCCTGAATGTAGGTGTCCCACAGGGGTGTGTCCTCAGTCCCCTCTTATACTCACTTTTCTCCCATAACTGTTCACCAATCCACACCAGTAACACCATTATAAAATTTGCTGACACCACCATCATAGGACTGATCGACAACAGCGATGATTCAGCTACAGAGAGGAGGTTCAGCATCTGAAGCGATGACGACAACAACCTGCATCTGAACACAGCCGAGACCAAGGAGATGGTAATCGACTGAGCACTCCACCCTCTACATTGATGGAGGAGGTAGAAAGGGTGGAGAGCTTTAAGTTCCTCGGAGCCCACATCTCGGCCGGCCTCACCTGGTCCACAAACATCTCCCACCAGGTAGGGAAAGCACAACAATGGCTGTACTTCCTCAGGAAACTACGTCAGGCCCAGTTACCCCAGAGACTGCTAATTAACCACAACCGCTCCACCATCGAGAGATTTCTGACCTCCTGCTGCACACTCTGGTTCAACTGCTGCACCATGGAGGGCAAGAGGAAACTGCAGCGGGTGGTGAGGGCAGCAGAGCGGGCAATCGGCACCTCACTGACCCCCTCAGAGACATTTATACTGGCAGACTTCAGCAGAAAGCCAGCATCATCATCAAGGACCCCTCACACCCTGGACACTCACTCCCCCCCTTCCCTCTGGTAAACGTTACAGGTCCATCAGGACGAAGACAAACAGACTCAACAGAAGTTTTTACCCACAGGCTATCAAACATCCCCTACCTCCACCCTGATCGGAGCATAACTGCACTGCCAACACCCATGGACATTACACCTTATTTATAAACCGTATTTTTATTCATACTATAATGCAACCAACAGTCCCACCTCCTAAACTGTGCTTATAACTGTATTTATTGTAGTAGCACCCCCCCCCCAAATGCAGTTTTATTATTGCGGGGACTTCAATCATGTGGATCGAAGATAGCGCTGCAGAAATTCCATCAAGGTGTAAATTGCACTACCAGAAGATTCAACACGTTGGACAAGCTGTACTCTAGCATCAGACTGGGCTACAGAGCTAAGCAGCTCCCAAGGCTGACCCAGTACGCTCCTGTTACAGGAAATTTTCTGTTGTACAATACAAACAAATATTTGAACAACCTCACATTCACACACCCATCCATACATCAAACCTGCCTACATCATATTCAAATGTAGAATGAGCATAGTTCTCACAGTAATACAAAAATACAAGGAATTACAGATAAGGATAAACAAGATTTTCCCCTCCTTCCCTTCTTCTTTTCCTTCTTTCTCATAAACATCCTTCACCTCCACTCCCTGAAATGTCCATATATGGCTTCCACATATTCACAAAGTCCCAGTTTTTGCAATATATGTTAGTCTTTCCAGGCCTAGAGCCTGCAATTTCCTTCTTCCAGAGTCCCATGGAGGGAGCATCCTCTTAGTGCAATGGCTCTTCTGGCTTGAAGTAGTCCATAGTCCAGTAATTTAGTTTGTTTTTCCAGTTGCTTAAATCCCCTTGGGTATATTCCAAGTACACAGAGTTTACCATTTAAAGGAATTTTTACCTTAAACACTTCAGTCAGACATTTGATGACATCTTTCCAAAATTCCTGGATTTTAGGACATTCCCATAAACAATGGAGAAGAGTTCCTCTGCTGATGATTTAAAATGGTTCATGTCACATTTTTCTGAGAGGTGTTTTGCTGTTCTGCTTTGTGGGGCCCTCAGGGATCTGTCTTTGGTTCAGTTCTCTTTTTTTAACAATCATATTTCCTATCACCTGTATGCTGACGACCAGTGTTGGTCAAGTTACTTGAAAAAAGTAATCAGTAACTAATTACTGATTACTTCCCCCCCAAAAGTAATACTTTACTGATTACTTATTTTTGAAAGTAATTAGTTACTTAGTTACTTTACACCCTCAATAGGTAATGACGCGATAGATCAGGGGTCCCCAATCCCAGTCCACAAGGGCCGGTGTCCCTGCAGGTGTTAGATCTCACCCTGGGTCAGCACACCTGAATCACATGATTAGTTCATTACCAGGCCTCTGGAGAACTACAGGACATGTTGAGGAGCTAATTTATCAATTTAAACCACCTGTATTGGTTCGAGGACACATCTAAAACCTGCAGGGACACCGGCCCTCGTGGACTGGGATTATGGACCCTTACGATAGATCTTCAATCGCTTCAATCCCAATTCTACTTTTTCTGCATAATCCATCATACAAAATGTAATCAAATGGAAAAGTCTCTTTTTAAACTTGTTTTATCAGTTTTAATCTTTATGCATCAAGCAAAAATTAAATTATATGCAACACTCTCTGACTGGAAGAAATTAGTTTAACATTTAAACCTATTTTCTGCACATTCCAGCACATAAAATAAAATGTTTTTTGTGTTTACACTCAGTCTTTCAAATAGATGCAAGTAAAACACAGCAGAACATAAATAAAGTCAAAGACTCAGCGGTCCTGTTGCTCTATTTTCACCTGTTTAGCAGGAGTGGGGCAGGCGGAGGTTTACCCTGGTGCAGGTGTGCTGCAGCCGTCAGTGGAAGGATCTGCGAGTTTCTCTGTGAGTTTTATATTCCCATCGTAGCTACTCGGTGCTTGTTGGAAGTTTAGGGGTTTTTTCGCTGTAAAAAGAAGTTTTCTTCCCACGCACAGCGGACACTAATGTTTTTGTCACTTTTTATGGAATCAAACTCAAAGTAAGGTCAGTACTTCCACGCTCTAAACGCTGCACGCTCATACTCTCTCCCCTTGATATATGATCCACTGTTGATCTGCACACAGCTGTTGTCACGAACGGCGCACTCGCTTACGTCACTGTCATGAGACATTCTCGCAAAAAATCACGGTTTTAGTAACGCAGTAACGCAGCGTTCCTACGGGAAAGTAACGGTAATCTAATTACCTTTTTTGAAATAGTAATCCCTTACTTTACTCGTTACTTGAAAAAAGTAATCGGATTACAGTAACGCATAACGCGTTACTGTCTTGTCTGAAGAAGCTTCTTGAGTTCTAGGGTCAGGGGGTCCTTTTGTCCCTCTTTGGGGGGTCACTCCCACTGGGTTTAAATCTGGGACTCTCCACCATTTGACCTTAGAACTGAAGAAGCTTCTCGGATGAGAGGTGAAACGTCTTCAAGTAACTTAAAGAAGTCCAGACGCTTTTCTTTGCAAGCTCCTTTGACCACGTTGTTGCAGTATATTAATGACTAACCTCGTATTGTGGATGGATTATCTCAGTTGTTCTCCTGACTGAAGTTTGGTCCGTTTACAGCATCCTGCCATGCGATTACATTTGTCTCTAACCATGAAGAACCTTCACGTTAACTTTTATAAGTGGAAAAGTGTTAGTGTTCGTCCTCCAGCTTCACTGTTTATATTATGCTAACATAGCTGTGTCGCTAGCGAGCACGTAGCACATCATTATATAGCAGCTAGCCCAACTTCAGTAACCCTACAAACGTCACTGCTGTTTAGTTTCCTGTCTTCATTTATGCTGGAAGTGATAGCAGAGTGTGTGTGGGGTCCTCCACGATGCTGGTGGCTTTGCCGATTCAGCAGGTGTGACAGGCCTCTGTGATGGCTCCAATGATCCTCTCAGCTGCTCTCACTAACAGTTGTAGAGCATTGTGATCCGATACGGTGCCGTTACCATCCAGACAGTGATGCAGCTGCTCAGGATGCTCTCGATAGTCTCTCTGTAGATGGTGGTGAGAATGGATGGAGGGAGATGGGCTTTCCCAGCTTCCTCAGGAAGCAGAGCTTAGTTATGGAGCTGGTGTTGAGGGACCAGGTGGACACCGAGGAATCTGGAGCTCTTGACGACCTCCACAGAGGATCCACGATGTTCAGTGGGCAGTAATCTCTCCATGCTCTGAAGTCAGGTCTCTTTTGTTCTGTCCACTTTGATAAACACACGGCGGAGGCGAACACATTTCAATACTTTTCAGGATTCTGTTATTACTCTGTGGCTGTCACGATGCGCGCGCGCGCGCACACACACACACACACACACACACACGCACACACACACACACACACACACACAACTGAACACTTCCCAAAAACCTCGTTCACCCTTTCAATGCAGGAACAGCGTGATCGTTTATGCCGCTCAGGTGCGTCCACCTCGTTCTGCCACCGTCACATGTGATGGTGTCACATTAGAGTTACAGGTGCAATGATGTGAATGACTGTTGTCAAAAGGATCTCATTGATCTCATTATATTTCATGTATTTATAGTGACAATAAAGACAAAGACAGGTTGGATGGCACTGCGTGTGATGTCAGCAGTCTCAGTATCAGCAGTACCTGCTGCAGAACCGTCTCCTGGCCGGAGAGCACGGTGTGTTTGCAGCTCTTCGAGAAATGTGGAAAATACAAGTCCTGCAGACTAACGTCAGGGTGAAGAAAGAGTGATGATGAGACATTCAGGGACCAAAGCGTAATCACGGCTCTTCTCTCAGTTTGACCTTCACTTTCCTCAGGAGATCACTGACTTTCTAACAAACTGCCTCTCGGATGAATTTTGGTTTCAGGTTTCTGTCAACGTATCGATCGATTCTCACCCTGCCAGCACAGAGTGAGTCGGTGTGAGGTCACAGCAGTGTTGTAGTGCATGATGGGAATCTGCCAGGCCGCTCAGCTGCCAACATTCAAACCTCATTCAGCTCACAATGCAGTGTTAATGAGCTGCTTAACATGCACCATATGATGAGCTCCTCTAAAGATGCCTCTGCAGGCACTTTGTCAGAGTGAAGGTGACCGCGAGCTGGACAGAGACGCCAAGTGTGGGCGGAGAGATAAACAAGACAACAATGCAAGCCGGGCCGGGGGGGGGGGGGGGGGGGGGGGGTATTGAGGGGGCTGCAAGGAGTGATTAATTCACCCCTCCCAGATTAATTTAGGCAATAAGACATCCAGAATTAATCCATCAGCAGGGCTTTGTCTTTCTGTTGCTTCAGCCACATTAATCAATACTTTAATATTAATGACTGTGGGTGTGTAAAAAAGGTCACAACCACATTCAGAGCACAAGTCTCAACAGAAAACGTGACTGGATGTTTCCATCGCTGCTGTGTGAATAAGCAGCTAACTGTGGATGCTCCTCAACCCCAAACTGAAAGTCTAAACATGTAAGGCCCATCAAAAGATGGCATGAAGCAGATCAATAAAGCCAGACCATCAGCATCAGAGGACCGATGACGGAGCCTTGGGGAACTCCACACGTTGTTGAGTTTTATCGCAGGTTTCTCTTCTGAATCCTCCCACATCATGTTTTTTCTCTTAATTATTTCTGTAAAGTCATAAACGGATAGAAACCTGCAGCGAGTTCAACCTGTTCAATCGCAGGACCTTTGTGTGTGTGTGTGTAGTACTAGTAGTGCAGTATTTGTAAGGAGTTTTTGATGTGTGTATTTTTAGGTCTACAGGTCTGTTTTGTTAGTATTTCTCAGTTTGTAAACGATTTTTGGTTTTTGCTGTTTTCGTGTCTCCCTCACAGGAAGCTGTTGAGTGTTTGGACAGATGTTCTTAGCAGAGACGAAACAACTGCTGCACATCTGGACCGCTGCTGCTGGGAAAACACCTCAGGGTGGCCCAACCTGCAGTCTGGAGCCCTTGAGGCCCCAGAGGGAAACACCGGGAGCGGGTCTGGTTTGTTTATCCGCTGAGTGAGCTCAGTGCTTAAACAGAACTGTGGTTCCGGTGGGAAAGGGTTAAACTGTTCTCCTCACCTGACCCCGCCCCTCCGGACCAGCCCCGCTGCAGCAGCGAGCGGACACTCCGGGAACTTCACTCAGTTTGTTCCCCAGCGGAGCGCGTTCCTCCCACGGGTCCCGGACCACGCTGAGCACGCGCACGGAGCGGGTCGGGTCGGGTCTCCGGGGTTCGGATCTTTCCCGCTTTTTGATTTTCTGCCTGAAGTGGAGCTTGCGCGACTTTTAGCTCCGCGGAGTGTGCGTGCGTAAATCTGCGCGCCTGGAAACTCCGTGGGATGACGCACGCGCTCACCGATCGATTGTTTGACTGATATATTGACGGGCACGCGGTCCGAGACTCGCCATGGACCCCGTTCAGCTGATGATGATGATGATGATGATGGTGATGATGAAGGTCAGTGTCGGGACCGACTTCAGACAAACTGGTAGAGAACAAAGAGCGCGCAGTCAGCCCGAGGTCAGACACAGGTCATAACCCTCCTCCTCTTCACCCTGGCGCTGGAGCCGGCTCTTATTCGCTCAGACTTAGAAATGATGAAGTTTCTGAGTTCAGATGATTTTGCGCTTTTCTTTCTCTCTGACGATAAACTGAAGATGAATCTGAGCGTTTTTTACTCTTTCACACATCAAACTAAAAAAAACACGTGATTGGAGTCACGTGATTGGCTCTCAGCTGAGGGACCCTGAAGGTCAGACAGCAACTGACTCCAACATCAGTTTGCAGCTTTTGTGAGAGTGGGTGGGGAGCTGATTTCTGGGTCTGAAAAGTCACTGAAACGTAAATCTGTGAAACGGTTTTACAAGATTTTCTTCTATTTAAAGTCAGGAAACAAAATTGAAACGTGATGAGAGTGTGTCTGCGCTGTAATCTTTTTATTCGCTGCGTCTCTTTGTGATGTGGTCTGAGTCTGTTTTCCACAAAGCTCTCTGAAGACGTTTGCAGACGTTTTGTGGTCTCTGTGGTTCTGCCATTTCTTTGTGCTCATTAAAACTTTTGGAATGATTCTTTAAACATCTTAAGTTGACTTTGCTGAGATGATTTTCCATGAAATAGCTGACTGGTTTGGTTTGAATATTTAGAATGAGCCTTTAAAAGCCTGCAGAGCATAGAGGTGACCTCACACAGTCCTGCACTGCTAATTAAAATGTTTACTGCTTCGTGTCTCAGACTCAGTGTAGAAACGTTCACACTGTCTGAAATCTGATCAAACTCTGTAAGTCTGACGATTCCTGTGAAACGGACTCCAGGCAGGTCTTAGGTTTGTTTCCTCAGTCACACTCAGGTCCCCGGGGTGTTAGCATCACCTGCAGTCTGCTGTCAGTCTGAACTCACCCGTCGTTATCACAGTTTTGGTTCCTTCAGTCGATCCAGATCAGAAACAGATCAAATATTCAACTTTTGCTGTTCGGTGTCACAAACGTGAGGCTGCTGATGTTATCTGTGAGCTGATCTGTCAGTGTCAGCACTGATAACAGGAGAAACACCATTCAGCCAGGCTTGGAGTGTTGGTGTTGCACAGTCTGTCCACCAGATGGCGCTCTGCAAGTTTCCTGCAGTAACAGCAAACAGCTGCTGGGAGCAGAGCATAAACGTGTGAATGAACAGCGCCAAAGCAGAACCTGTAGGTGGTGTCCACATAGCAAGGGGCGCTGGGTGGAGCCTGTGGGGTCCTTTCTGTCTGAGCGCTCAGATGTGTGAGCAGACTTTCTAGCGAGTGAAACGTGGAGGCAAAGGAGGTTCAGCCGAGTTCACATGTGGCTGACAGAAACGTGGGGAGGGGGGGGGGGGGAATCACAGCACATCAAAGCCACACATGAAAGAGACAAAGAAGGAAGTGTTTCACATCTGTATGGAATCACCCTACTGCCACATCTGTCCACATCTGTGCACAGAGCCTTCCAGAGTCTCCTGTTTCATTAGAGCGCTGCAGTATTTCTGTTTCTGTTTGAACAGCGTATCATGCACGGCTGCTGAGACTTGAGCTTTTATTTTGAAATAGTCACAGGAAATCACAGAGGTCAGGAAGTTATTGCTAGGCCAAAACGCTGCAGCTGCATCAGCTCCTGACTTTGGTAAAACCAGTCATTCATGTGACCTATGACCTCCTGAAACTACAGGTGGTGTCAAATCATCAATAACAGAAAACCTCCAGACGGAGCTCGCCGTGCTCGATAAAACAGCCTCAGCCAGCAAAGCCAGCATGGCTGAGTCATGAGCTGGTCTGCATCCACAGACACGGGCCAGTTAGGGCTCAGTACTATACAATCAAAATCCTCCATTTTGCCGCATTAAACCCAGAGCTCAGCCTTGTGGACGCTCTGTTAGTACAGTGACCTCACAGCAGACATATTATTGGTCAGATGATGTCATTACAAAGGCCCCAACAGCACAAACACGGTCCAGACGTCGCGTATCCACAGAGACCAAACAGTTTGTGTATCTGGCTGTAAACGTGTTTAATTCTGCTGTAAAGTTTAAAAACGGGAGTCTATGAGGACTGACTCAGTGCTGCCTCTGCTGGACGCTAGAGGCACTGCAACTGATTTTAAGGAAGCTGATTGGTTATTAACTCTGCATGTTTGCTGTGTTTCAGATGTCTGACAGCAGCAGATCAATGGAGGTGTTCGGGGACCGAGCAGCAAGAAGCAAACGCTATGCCATCAACCCTCTAGGACACAAGTGGACTCACCATAACATCACGTACAGGTAGAGAAACACCTGTGCAGACTTAGTAACATCCTGTAATTCATTCAGTGAAGCTCTGAGGTCATCACGTGTGCTTTTACAAGGTCAGGAACTTCAAAATGCTCTGTTTCTCTAATCGTCCTCTAAGATCATGTGTAAGTTAAAGATTTAATGTCGTCATCGTCTAATTCTGCGTCTTTCTATTATTTTGCTGCATTTCAGCGTTTATTGGTTGGACCTCTGCCACAGCTTGTATTAAAGCACATTCTACGTGTAGAATATTTAATTATGAAGGTAAACATTTGGAGCCTGAAATTCAAGCTAATACTGAGGGCCTGCTGGCTGTCATATCTACAGTGATTCAGGATGTCACCCAGCAGGAGCCTGAACAGAGAAAGTGACCCTCACACAGAGCCTCGTGTTCGGCCTCCAATTTATACAAGTCAAAAATAAAGAGCAGAATATAAACCACAAGGCAGAGAATAATCTCTGGTGTCCGAGAGTCTAACCAATAAACAGCGCAGGAACCAACCCTTCCTCCTCCTCCTCATCGTCGGCAGCAGGAGCAGCAGCCTCAGGTCAAAGTCTAGAAACAATCTTGACACTCAGGACCCTTCGCTGTAACGCCTGCAGGCAGTTATTTGGGTGGTTATTTTCATTCTGGCTCCTTCCATGCAGGTAAAGGGCCTGTAGTAGCAGGCGGAGCCCGGGTGACTGGAACAACATTTTGTCCTTTCTTTGACAACCAGTTTTTTTGGGGGTTTTTTTGTTAACGACTGAAAAACGTTCATAGATGACGATGAAGAAAGCGAATGGCGCAGCATCGTGATTGGCTCGTTTGTTTCCTGATTCCATGCTGATGAGTACCTACCTCACTGATTGCCCTCCCATTGTATTTCTATACCAATCACACAACTGAAATCAGAGGAGGCGGAGCATCATTCTCTGAGGACCAATCAGAGTCCAGTTATCTGTCTGTCTCTTCCATCTCAGGATCATCAAGTTCCCCAACACCCTGAATGTGGAGGACACCAGGAAGGCCATCGGCATCGCCTTCACAAAGTGGAGTGACGTGTCTCCGCTGACCTTCACCGAGGTTACTGACGGCAACGCTACCGCTGACATCACCATCGGTAGGACTGAACGTTTAACTGGCTGTGGACCCACAGGGTCAGGTTAACACGCACCTCTCTCTGTGTGGGAGACTTCATTTGAAAAGGGCCAACTTCTGCTTAAAGTGATGGATTAGAGCCCTAACCCTGGCACTAAACAGGTCACAGGTACTTTATTTTAATACAAGATTAGTCCATATCATTAAAAAATTGCCTCGTAATTGTAACTGCCTGTGTTCAAAGTGATTCAAACCTTAGAAAAACCAACCAAAGTATCAACAGAAGGTGGAGAGATGGCATCGATGTTGTGTTGAACAGATATCAGCTGATATTAAAATGGAGACAGGCTGTTGTTTCATGTTATACCAGTTTGTACCACAAGATGGCGTAGTGAGTCAGCCGAACCTTTACTAGTGGGTTGGACAAGCTGAAGGTTCTGGACAAGCTGAAGGTTCTGGACGAAGCGGCGGTAAGAGTAAAACTCTGCCCCCTGCTGGTGAAGGCTGCAGCTACATGTTGCTGGTGGTAATTAAAGAAGTGCGTTCAGTAGGTCGTCCTCATGAAAGGACACGAACACGTCTGCAGGATGAGGAGCTCTGCTTTCGTCCTCTGAGATGTTCCACTTCAGTTTCCTATTTCCAGGTTTCTACACCTTCAACCACACGGACTGCTGGTGGTCTCCTCTCCACCCGTGTTTCGATGGGCTGAACGGCGAGCTGGCGCACGCCTTCCTGCCACCACGGGGAGAAATTCACTTTGACAACCACGAGTTCTGGATCCTCGGGAAGTCGCGCTTCAGCTGGAAACAAGGTTGGAGCACGTAGGATGGTTCTGTGTGTGTTTAGTGTGTTCCTAGAAGGCCACCGTAGTCTGAGAGATGAAAGAAACAGCACAAATGTTGTTTTAGGTGTTCCTCACTTTTTGAGTTTATAACATGTGTGTGTGTTATAAACAGCAGCGCTGGTATCGTGACAGGATTTATTCCTCAATGCTTCTTAAATGATAAAAATCTAAACAAACTCCTGAAACATGACAGACAGGAAGAGCACAGCAGAAACCTCAGAGATCATTGTGCGAGTGTGGTGGGCGTGGTCTGTTTGTAGGAGGCTGCAGCAGGAGTGACGCTCCTCTGAGAACACGTCATTACCATCCTGCAGCCGGCGCTCTGAGGATGATAATGATTGGATGTAAAAATCTCCTCCTGCAGGAGTCTGGCTGAACGACCTGGTCCAGGTGGCGGCACACGAGATCGGCCACGCTCTGGGTTTGTGGCACTCCAGAGACCCTCAGGCTCTGATGCATCCCAACGCCACCTACACCGGACAGAGGAACATCGCCCAGGACGACGTGTGGGGTATCCAGAGACTCTACGGTAAACCCCAGCGCGGCCGGAAACGAGCTCGTCCTGCTTCAGTCAGGTTTACAGCTGTTCGCTGCAAAGCTGGGAAACAGCACATTTATGCATTTGAGATATTTAAGGTGGACTGAGGGGAAACTGCTCTGACCGATCAGAAATAAACATCCCCTGATGCAGACAGGCGGAAACACGCCGCTGCATCATGTGACGTGTGTTTGTTGTGTTTAAGTGACTGGACACGTCTGTCGCTCTGCAGGTTGTCTGGATAAGAAGCGAGTCTGCGACCCGTGGGCTCGGCTCGGCTTCTGCGAGCGAAGGAAGACGTTCATGAAGAAGAACTGTCCTCAGCGCTGTGATTTCTGCTACGGTGAGGCCCCTCTGACCTCTGACACCCTCACAGAAGCCCGCACGACGCTCATTGCCCGTCTCCATCCTGTTCCCACTGCAGAGCCTCTGGAGGTGGTCACTACAGCAACACCGCCGGCAGCCAACATGAAGATCAAGATGGTTCCTCGGGGAAAGGTGGTGGGTTTCCGCTGTGGGACCAAAAGCACCCGCTCACCCCCCAAAATCAGGTCAGCTCATCAATGCTGGCGTAATCATTATTGTGGGTGATTTTAACATGTAGATGCTAAGAATGACAGCCTCAACATGGCATTTAATCTGTTATTAGACTCAACTGGCTTCTGTCGACATGTAAAAGAACCCACCCACCACTTTAATCACACTCTAGATCTTGTTTTAACATGTGGCATAGAAACTGAACATGTAACAGAGTTTCCTGTCTGATCATTTCCTGATAAAATTTACAATAACTGAGCCTTCAGTTTTCAGGCCCCTCTTCTGTGGAACCAGCTTCCAGTTTGGATTCAGGAGACAGACACTATCTCTACTTTCAAGATTAGGCTTCAAACTTTCCTTGTTCATGTTTTGAAGCTAATGCTGCGGCGTCACTGGTCATGGACACAGCTCGTCAAGGTTAAAATCTTTCTCGGAGAGTTTCAGGAGCCAGGACGAGTCACAGTTAACGAGCGGGGCTTGTGGTCATTTTCTGTACAGCTGTTTGAATGATTGTGGGCGGAGCTGAAAGCTTAAAGGTCTGTGGTGTCTGTGGTTTTCCTGCAGCTGGTACAAAGATGGCGAGCAGATCCTCTCATCCATTCCAGGGTACATCGTCATGAAGGACCGAGACTTGCGCATCGTCGCCAACGAGTTCAACGAAGGCGTTTACACCTGCCGCGTCCATCGCCGCGGCGACATCGTCTCTGCAAACTCCTGGGCTATCAGACTGAAGCCGGAGCAGGCATCCAACAGCTGAAGACGACAGACAGGAAGTGACCTGACAGGAAGCATGGCGTCTGTGGACTTTTTTCCTGACTTCAAGGGACTTTAAACATTAAAGAACAACGAACCATTGGCAGCTCTGTGATGTCACGGCGCCACATCCTCATGACTGCGAATGACATCACAATGTGTAAAGTGGTGACTGAGCTGACTGGATGGCGTTTTGGTGATAAGCAGCCTGCTGCTCATCTACGTGAGAATATTTCTGTAGCCTGTAGGAACTGTGGCGTTTGACCCCGCCCACTTTAGTTGCAGCGGTTGAGTTAATTACTTAGCAACGACAGTCATGTAATCCCTCTTTGCCCTTTGACCTTTGCTTAGACTTGTGTCCTGTCAGACGCTGTTCCTCTGTCCTCCATCATGGGGAAGCCGTTTCACATCTTTGTGCACTTCCTGTTTCCCCCGCCGGCCCGTCCTCACCGCCACGATTTGAGTGCTGGACTGACGTAGAGCAGCTTTGCATGATTCACAGTTCAGACTAATCCCGCCTCACAAACAGCACGGCAGCGCTCTGAATGCGAGTGATGGGCACTATGACAGGTGTGAGTCCTTCACCCAGTAAACTGGTGGTGTCCTCTTTCTGTCCTTAATGTGTGAAATTTGTTTGTTGTTTTGTTGACAAATTACAGAAATAAACAGAAACATTTTAGTAAATGTTCTCCTGCTGGACGCAGCTCGTACGAGGTACGAGTTCTCAGAGGTGGAGCCCCCTGGTGGCCGTTAGAGAGAACGCAGGTTTGAGACGCTCTCAGGTCGTCCATGCTCTCTTTGGGGGGAGGGAGGGGGAGGGTGCTCCAAATATTCAGATGAAAACAGGTCAGACTTTAAAGAAATGGGTTGGATGATGAATGTGTGTGTGTGTGCGTGTGTGTGAGAGAGACACTGTCTGTGGAAACAAAGGCCTGAGAACAAAGAGTGTCTGCAGGGTTAGCGTGGGTCGCTCACCCTGCAGACACAAACAAACCGACAAAATCATTTTAAAAATCAAAAACAAATAAAGTTTAACAATCTCAAGTTAAATATTATAAAATAAATAACTACAACTAATAAATAAAACAAAATAAACATCTGAAATATTAATATTTTAAAAGTAAATGAAAGATTTGTTTTGTGATATTTTTGATTTTTACACAATTATCAGTAATAAACAAACAAATCAGCAAGAGCTGCGAGAGCCAAACAGGAAGTAAACTAAAAACAAGAAATGACAGAATTAAAACACATTTACTAAGTGATGCGAGTGGCTTCCATTTACGTGAAAGGCAAAGACCATCTCTGAATGGAGGAGGGGCCTAAGGGTTCATCTGTCGCCATCTTACTTGCTGTGATTGCAGCCATTCCCCAACTCTCTGTGAATGGGACTCGTGGTTATTGATCAGTGGTTGTTGATCAATGGTCATGAGAATTTGCATAATTATGATGAAGGTGACCTCCCAGCCCTTTGTTCCTTCAGTGCTGCTGGTTTCAGTCATTGTACAAATGTCCTGTTTATAAGGTTGGAACCTGCAGTCAGCTGAGACTGAAGACGTCAGCTGATGATGATGAAACGTTTCTCCCACTGAAACCATCCAGATGAACAGACTCAACTTGTGTACATTTACATTTAGTGTAAAAAGATACAAAATAATATTTATAATAAAATCTATGAAAAACAAGTATTCACAGTGAAGACCAGCTCAGGACAAAAGTGTACATAACCAGTTTGACACACACACACACACACACACACACACACACACACACACACACACACACAGTCTTATGTGTGTATTCATGTTGTTGTTGTTTCTATATCGTATTTAATAAATGGAAACATTTTATTATTTTCATGTAATTATGTAAAAATACGTTTGAAATGTTCAAAAGTCCAGACTGCAGATTATTGACTGATCAGCTGTTTGTTTACGCTGATCAATGAGGCCTGAAAACATGGTTCACACTCACACAGCACCACCTGGTGGGCCAACAGGGACACTGCAGCAGCTCCCTGCTGCCACCTGCGATGTCCAAATTCATAGGCTGCATCGTCCTGAGTCCGATTACAGCGACGCAGCAAAGGCTGTCCAAATTTGTAGACTCCTCCAAACGGGTCCTCCTGTTCTCCAGATTTGAAGGATGGGTCCGGTGTATCCTTCGTGGCCCGCGTTCCCAGCATTCATAGTGTTTCCAACAATGGTGGCAGCTGCTCAGTTTTAATATTACTCTTACTAATCTTTCTGGGTCACAAAATAAACGTTTAAGATATTTTCAGGCGAGAATGTTTCTGTGTAAACTTCAAATATCTGCTCGGTTTATCAAGACGTCACATATTTGGAAAAGGTTAAACATGATACATAAGTCACTTAAAAATGTCATCGTCCATCCATTTTCCTCCGCTTATCCGGGGCCGGGTCGTGGGGGCAGCAGCCCAAGCAGAGAAGCCCAGAGGGAGGTCTGTTCGTGAGTAAATCGGTTTGGCTGAGATCAAAGTTATTAGATTAGATTACATAAAACTTTATTAATCCATCGGGTGCAGTGGCGGTCCTAGCCTGTTTGGCGCCCTGGGCGTACACTCCCTCTGGCGCTCTGTTTGGAAGCAGCATGTCTCCTCCCCTTTCAACGACCTTTACTCCTGGTCCTAAAGTGAGGGTTAGGGTTACCCTAGCTCTAACCCTGCAGCGCCCCCTGGAGGATGAACCAACTTAGCCAAAGCTGCTCAGATCTGATTGGTCACAGTAACAGCACAGAGGTCAGAGGTCAGCACAGGCCTTGATCCAGGAAGCAGCTTCAACACTGATCAGCTGATCAGTCAGTTCATGACATCATCACAGACTTCAGAGGAACAGCTGCCGGTCCTCGTCACAGAGCGTGAATCCTAACGGTACCTTTGATTTGAAATCTGTGACATCACTCAGCGACTGACTCTCCACCTGTGAGGTTAAATGTAATCTGATTACACTGTAAACACCCTCGTTTCAGTTTGCAAATAGTTTCATCGTCTTTGCGACTGTGACACCGTCACACCCACCAGTGACCGCCGACTGATCGCTGTGATGTAATCAGGGACTCTACAGTAAGGCACAGTGAGTGTAATCTGATTACACTCACAGATACAGACGTCTGACTCTGACGGAGTCGCCGTCTCAGGTCTGATGACTGATTAGAGACGATCGTGCCGACAGCTTTGACTTGGTGAGCGAGGAAAGGCGGGGCTTAGACACGACACACACACGGCGCTCCGTATTCAAAGTGAACTTTATTGAGTGATCGGGAATGTTCAGGTGCAGCTGCACACGGTGCAGGCTCACCTGTGAGCTCCTCACTACCTTCTGATTCAAAAGACCTTCATGTCCAGACGCCACCATCACTTTGGTCTGCAGCTGGCCCCGCAGGGGGGCGGGGCCAAAGCTCAGGTAAACACAGAAAGGCACAGAGTGAAACATGAACACTGTGAGAAGGACAGCGGGTGGCGACAGGTTAAATCAACAGATAACAGGCTGGTGTCAGGGGGCGGGGTTTGTTTGAGAGGGGGGCAGGGGGTTGGTCTGCTCAGGTGACGGTGGTCAGAGTTCAGGAATGTTTTCGTCGGGTTGGGGCGGCAACACGGTGTTCTGATGGTGCTGGCGTTCGCCGCGCCTCCGTGGCCCCGCCGCCGTCGATGACATCACTCTACATGCCCATCCTGATGCTCTGGATGATCTGGAAGATGGCTGCGGGACAGACGAGGCATCAGCGTTACTGCGTTTCACGTTTGTCTTTAATCCGTTCAGAATAAAATAATCACTGGTGATTTTATTCACACCACTCGAGTTATGTGAAAAACGATTTCACGTGGAAAATGTGATTCTTCATCATTTTGATGTTATTTAAAGGATTTGTTTACATTTTTATTCAAAAAACAAACTTATTTTTAGTATTAATGCGATTTTTTTGCCCTAAAGTTAAAATATTCAGTTTATTTAAATATTTATGACATTTTCAGAACTTTTTAAAGCATTTTTCTCCCTTTGATTTTATATTATTTGAAATATATTTTTTAAAAGTAGTTTCCATTAAAGATAACCTGACACGACCTCTGTGATCACGTCTGAGCGTGCTCAGATCACCCTGATCAAACACACCTGAAGCACCAGGTGCTCGTCATCAATTAAAGGTCACAGCAGCACGGCGTGCCATGACATCACAGGGACAGGCCCCACCCATTTCCAGCTCTTTAGTCAACAGTTATTTAAATCTTTCATAAACCAGAAAATCAAAGGACACGTTTATAACACACAATGAACGAGCCGTCAGCGTGAAGCAGACCTTTATGACCGAAGAAGAAGAGGAGGACTCACCTGATCCACAGACGACGAAGATGAAGAGGGCGAGCAGCCACGGCCCCACACCTTTGTCATCAGTCAGGCTCCTCTGAAACACACACACAATTTATTGATCAGCCCATCACGCTCATCCCGATCTGTGTTTATTGAGGATTGGGTGGAGCAGCGGTTATCACGGTCGCCTCGCTGCAGGAAGGTTGTGGGTTTGACTCTGATTGTGACTAAAACTAGACCTGACACCTGTCCAGGTGTACCCCACCTTTCTCCCAGGCCTGCTGGGACCAGCTCCAAGTGCGCTGCCTTCACGGACAGCCCGTTTCTCTGGAATTCTCAGACTTCTGAGTCACATTGGCTCTAAACTCGATCACCTGTGATCAATACCTGCGCTTTACTCTCCTGTAGAGACACTTTTAAAGCGTCTCACCTTTAAAACAATCATCTTTGACCTTTGACCTTTCCTGTTTTTAAACACATCTGTTACAGCCTGTCTATAGGGGAGCTGAAGTGCTCCTGAAGTTGGCCTGACTGGACCTGACGACGGATCCTCACGCGATCGATCGGTTTCTGATCGTTTATCGATCAGTTTCGGCTCGCGCTCTTCGCCCTGACGATGATGATGACGGTTTTACTCACCGTGGTCTTGGCCACGTTTCCTCTCTGCGTGATGTTCTTGCTGTGTTTCTCGTTCGCCATGCGGATCCTCTGTTTGGCCACCATCTTGTCGTCGCTGTTGTTTGTTTGTTTGTTTGTGTTTGTTTGTTTGTTTGTCGTCGTTTCGTCCTCGCGCTCGTCGCTCCGCTGTTTCACGCACTGGGACCGACTCTTGTTTGTCGACGTACTCAAAAACCTGATGTCCCGCCCCCTTTCGTGCTGGTCACGCCCACACTCCATGGAAAGCGCCTTACTGCGCAAACATGATTTCCTGCAGGACCTTTCAAAATTAAAGCCAGTTGTGGTCTGCCGTTCAAGAGGACGTGGTTCCATTTTTATCATGTTTAAATCAAGTTTATATCCTTTCTGTGTCGTAATAACTTGTGATGTAATATCTGTTAGCTTTTATTTTGAATCCTTTATTGTTACTTAATTTGAAGGCTGTAATTTATAAAGTATAAAACAGGTTGAATTGTTTATTATCAGTTTTCTTTAATGACTTGCAACCAGTCAAAAGGAAAGGTTCACATTTTTTCATCTTTATCTTTTTAATAGCCATACAATTTATTTATTTACAATCATATAAAACAATTACAGACTCAGTGAAAATTCTGATAAAATGTGTGTTTGAAAAAGTTCCCCTCTCCACTGTGGATTTATCAAGGTTCAAGGTTCAAGGTTCTTTATTTGTCACATGCATAGTTATACAAGTATAACACACAGTGAAATGTAGCCTGACACGCTCCTCGACATGTGCAAAGGGGGGGGGGGGGGGGGGTAATAGTATATACACTGGGTGAATGTGCAGTAGTTGCAGCAAGCAGGTGAATTCTGTACATTAATATGAATAGACATCTGACTATTTTACAGGATAGACAATATAAACATATTTAAAATTAAAGGAATTGAAATGTACATTGTGCCTTGGTTTAGTGTCTGGAAGAGTCCTGACTCAGTCAATTATAGATGATGTGAGAGGGCGGGTGTGTGTGTTTAGGGCACGGATGGCTTGGGGATAGAAGCTCCTCTTGAGTCTCTCTGTCCTTGCCCGGAAGATGCGGAACCTTCTACCAGATTGCAGAAGTTGGAACAGTTTGTTGCCAGGATGGGACGGGTCCTTCAGTATCTGCGCTGCTCTAGTCCGGCATCTCCTGGTGTAGGTGTCCTGAAGCGGGGGGAGAGCAATCCTGCAGCAGCGTTCTGCTGTACGGATCACTCTCTGGAGAGCTTTTTGGTCCTTCACACAGCTGTTCCCAAACCACGATGTCATGTTCTGTGTGAGGATGCTCTCCACAGCGCCTGTATAGAAAATCCTGAGGATCTTTGGAGAGACCCTGAACTTCCTCAGTTGTCGTAGGTGGTACAGGCGCTGCCTAGCCTTTTTGGTCTGGACCTGAATGTGGGCAGCCCATGTCAGGTCTGAGGAGATGTGGACACCAAGATACTTGAAGGACTGCACCCTCTCCACTGGAGCTCCATTGATGATAATGGGCTTGTAGTCTCTGTGCTGACCCCTTCTGAAGTCCACCACCAGCTCCTTGGTCTTGCTGACGTTCAGCTGGAGGTGGTTGTCCTGGCACCACGATGCCAGATTCTTCACTTCATCCATGTAGGCCGCCTCATCGTTGTTGGAGATGGCACCCAGCACCACTGTGTCGTCAGCAAAGTTCACAATGGTGTTGGAGCCATGGGTGGCCACACAGTCTGAAGTGTAGAGGGAGTAGAGCAGTGGCGAGAGGACACATCCCTGAGGTGCTCCTGTGTTGATGGTGATGCTGTTGGAAACGCATCTACCCACCCTCACCACCTGCCATTTCAGTGTTACTGTTTAAACTGTTGTTTTTATAAAGCTGATTTAAATAAAACCTTTCGACTGAGGTCCTTCATTTTTCCTACCCTTCCTTCGCTTTCAGATGCCTTTTATTTTGAAAGCAAAAGCGGAATCCCTTTTAGTCAGTTTCCGACATTTTTGATGCAACTTTGACCTCAAATTTACATCAAAAAGAAATGATATTTAATGATAATTGTTGAACGTGGCTGATCTTATAAGCTCGCGATTATCAGAGAATCGTTAATTACATGTTAATAAATGATAAAGTAAGCGTCTTCTTTTCAGTTTTTAACGACGTGTCACTGACTGTCTGCTGACGTGGCGCTGATAGACCCACCTCTCGGTGGTCTGAAGCATTTCCGGGGTGCTGTTTTCTTCTTCCGGCACAATAAACATGGCGCCCCCCGTCCCGTTGCTGGCAGGTGGGTACATTTTTGTTTATTTTGATTTATATAAAAATGTCTGTCTTTTTAAAACCCACGGACAACGACACAAAGTCACACATCCGCCACGACCAGCGTAAGCCTCCGCGCTGTTAGGTAGAGCCAGCAGCCCGCCAAACCCAGTGAGGAATCGGATAAAATATTAATTTGTGCGAATATAACAAAGTCACGTGCGCTCGCAATGAAAGTGTTGTATGTTTTTAAATCGGTGGAGTCTTTGGGTTGATTCGGCTGTAAAATAACGCCCGTGTGTGTTTCCGTTAATAAAACTGAGCTGGTTGAATTTTACCACGCTGTTTTCTGTTTCACGTCAGTGAGGTTTCGGGTACAAAGAGCTTAACAACAGCAGAGCAGCAGCTACGTTAGGGTCTGTGTTAGAGCCGATGTGCGAGGCGATGCTGTGCGCTTCAAACGCCGCGTTTGCTGTAAACTCACGTGACACTGTTTTGGTTCAATCGGGATTACGTTACATTAAGGGATTTTTAAATGGAGCTCTTTCAGGGCCTCTTTTACTCTTCGGTTTATTCCAAACTGTGTTGATATCTGAGACCAATGGTCGCAACCCATCTATCCATTCGCTTCCGCTTATCCTTTTCAGGGTCGCGGGGGGGCGCTGGAGCCTATCCCAGCTGTCATAGGGCGAGAGGCGGGGTCCACCCTGGACAGGTCGCCAGTCTGTCGCAGGGCTAACACACAGGGACAGACAACCATTCACACTCACATTCACTCGCACATTCACACCTAGTGGCAATTTGGATTTTTCCAATTAACCTATCCCCACAAGCTGCATGTCTTTGGACGGTGGGAGGAAGCCAGAGTACCTGGGGGGAACCCACGCAAACACGGGGAGAACATGCAAACTCCACACAGAAAGACCCCGGCCTGATGGTGGAATTGAACTCAGGACCTTCTTGCTGTGCGGCAACAGTGCTAACCACCGTGCTGCAACCAAAGGGGTGTGCAACTCCAGGCCTCGGGGCCGGTGTTGGCAGGTTCTCACCCTGGGTCAGCACACCTGAATCACATGATTAGTTCGTTACCAGGCCTCTGGAGAACCTCAACACATGGCGAGGACGTCATTTAGCCACTTTAATCAGCTGACACATCTAAAACCTGCAGGACACGCCCCCAAGGCCTGGAGTTGGACACCCCTGATGTAAAGCATCTGTTTTCAACAGCATCTCACCGCTGAAGGAGCGAGCCGCTTTAATCTGACCTGTTCACAGTAACAGGTGCAAGAATAATTTGTAATTTAATTTCAGTCTCACAGATTCTCAGAAGCTCCGTAAACACGAAGACATGTTGACTCCTAACAGTATGACTACAATCCAGCGAACGTAAAGAAAGAACTTAAAATGTTTACATTCAAATGACAGTTAAATAAAATAAAAGCTCCGATGAAAATCAGTTTTACATTTGAGGTCTTAAGGATAAACATTGTAGGAATGAACAACTAAAAAAAGTTCAAAAATATTAGAGAGCATTGACGACGGTGAGACCGTCCCTCACAGCGCTGAGCTAACGTCAGTGCTCAGGAGTCTCAGACGCGTCAGTGAGCCGTCCACATACTTCTGGTGTGTTTGTGTTTCAGTGCGAGGATCCGATGGCACGTCTCTGCTCCGAGGCCCCCCCCACTGTGAGCCACATGCAGCTTTCCAGAGGTAACCCTGCCCCCTACGCACCCTGTCACCAACACACACGGACACAGTTTGTTTGTTTACAGTGTGTGTGTGTGTGCGTGTGTGTGGCAGGGACTGCCGGCCCAGCAGATGTGTGACCTTCAGCACAGACGGGACACTCTTTGGTTGGTGTAACGGACAAAAGTAGGAGCTTCTCCATCCCTGTGAGTAACATCTGTCTTGCACCCTGTCTGACCTCTGACCTCTAACCCTCTGTCTGCCTGTACATCAGTGTCTCCATCGTGAACCCCTCAGATGGCGCTGTGGTGTCGACCTTTGACCTCCCGAAGACAGCCCTGCTGGAATTTTCTCCACTCAACAACATCCTGGTTACCTGGCAACTGTACACGAGTAAGAGAAGAAGAGGGAGTTTCACGTCCGTAGAGAGATTAGAGATAAAACAAGTTCACATGAGGTCACGAGTCCTTCTACATCAGGGGTGTCAAACTCAAACACACAGTGGGCCAAAATTCAAAACTGGAACAAAGTCGCGGGCTAACGTTAATATTTATTGAAATATATTTATTCCTCCAGATATAAGAATGAATCTTTTCTTATGGACTCAAACAGGTTTTGCTGAAAAACTGAATATGGAACAAGCAAAGCTTGATACTAAACAATATATATATTAGCTGTATAATACCAGTAGGCCAGCTCTGATAGTAATTTGGTATGGCTTCGCGGGCCAAATGTAATTAGGCTGTGGGCCAAATTTGGCCCGCGGGCCAGAGTTTGACACCTACGTTCTACACCCAGACAGGTAGACTGATGTCATGTGACATAAACATTTCTCAGCTGTTTGCAGACTCTCCTCTGCACTCGGAGTTCACGCTCAGTCGCAGAGACAGTGACACTAGACCGGTTGCGCAGATACTCCTTTTTGTTCCCCTGTGCAGGCAGGTGTGCCTGTGTCTGCACGGAGCCTCTCTCCTGCAGCATGGCATGTTTCATTTTATCCAAACAAAGAAATTGAGTTCTGTAGGCGTTTACAGGTGAGGGCTGTCTGCACACCTGGTGGAGCTGTTTTTACTTTTTTATGTAAGAAAAATTCACAGGTAAAGACTTTCTGAGGTTAAATGACTGTTTTTGTGAATGGAGTCTGGTGGAAAGGGACATTTCCTGTGTGGGCTAAACCCACACTGACCCTTTCAGGTGTCAGCGGCACGTGGCTTTAGTTTGTGTGGGGGTGTGGCCTGCTGCAGATAACGGTTTTTAAGGAGGAAAGCTGCTGTGTCTGAATCTAAATTGTCAGTTTTTCTGCTGATTGGCGTGTTTCAGTGTGTTCGGTGTGTCGTGCTGGTGTGAACGGTGCTGTTTAAACAAAGTTGACTCTGTGACGCTGCAGAGACTCAGGACAGTCCTCAGGGGGAAGCCAACCTCCAGCTGTGGGAGCTGCGCAGCGGACGACTCATCAAAGCCCTCTATCAGAAGAAGGTCGAGTCGTGGTGAGTCCTGACGCACCCTGACTGATTGATTGATCGACTGATTGGTTGTTGCCTGTCAGTGTTGATGTCTGTGGTGGTCTGCAGGTGTCCTAGCTGGTCTGAAGACGAGAAGATCTGCGTGAGGATCGTCAACAACGAGCTGCACTTCTATGAGGACAACGACTTTGGTAAGGACGCGTGCAGCGGTAGCCAGCGGCTCTGTCGCTGTGAAACCAGCAGCTGATGTCTGCGCCATCGTTTTTCCCAGACTCCATCGCCAACAAGCTCCACATGCAGAAGGTGTCCGACTTTGCGCTGTCGCCTGGAGGTCAGCCCAGCAAGGTGAGCGGAGCGTCCAGCAGCATAGTTCATTCTACCTGAACATGGTCCCACCCACCGTCTGTCCCCGTCAGGTCGCCGTCTACGTTCCGGGCAGCAAAGGAGCTCCTTCGTTCGTCCGCCTGTATCAGTACCCGGCGTTTGGAGGGCCGACTGCTGCACTCGCCAACAAGAGCTTCTTCAAGGCTGACCGAGTGATGATGCAGTGGAACAAGAAAGGTAGGTGTCCCGAGTCCCGACAGCTAGAACCGTGACCCCTGTGAGCGCTGACTTTAACCCGCCTGTCTTTCCCGCAGCCTCGGCCGTGCTGGTGACGGCGAGTACTGAAGTGGATAAAACTGGCGCGTCGTACTATGGAGAGCAGACGCTGCATTACCTCGGCGTTAACGGAGAGACGGCGCTGGTCCAGCTGTGTAAATCCTCCTTTTACTTCCCAGTTTAGCTTCTCGCTGCAGCGCCAGCGCTGGTCACCTGAGGGGTAAAATATGGCGATAGCGACAGGAAATGTTTGTGTAACGACTTTTCTTTATCGCTTTGAAACAGCGAAGAACGGCCCAATCTACGACGTGGCGTGGAGTCCAAGCTCCACCGAGTTCTGCGTGGTGTATGGCTTCATGCCGGCCAAAGCCACCGTCTTCAACCTCAAATGTGACCCCGTCTACGACTTTGGGACCGGACCGCGAAATGCAGCGTACTACAGGTGAGAATCCGCCTGTGCTCGACGGCGTGTTGTCGCCTCTTTGGTCACGTCTGTTAATGATGCCACCGTGACGGGGGCTCAGCCATACGGCGTCTTCAGGAGGAGGTCGGTACGTGATGGAAAAGCGTCGTATCACCGCAGCAGAAAACGTGGTTGGCTCCTCGGTGGGTAACGGCTACCAAACCTGCTGACCTAGTGTAGTCAGTAGGATGGGATGCTTCCTGTGAGAGGCTGCACCTGATTGGTAGCTTTTAACTGTGAGGGGAAATCAGGCTGGATGTCAAACCTTAAACTGCTGGATGTTGTCTGTCTCCCTGTCTGTAGCCCTCAGGGCCACATCCTGATCCTGGCCGGCTTCGGTAACCTGCGAGGTCAGATGGAGGTCTGGGATGTGAAGAACTACAAACAGGTGAGGGAAAAACACCTGCGGAGGGAGGGTGGGGGTGGGTCGAAAAGCAACAGGTAAATGGACCTTCAGCGGTGTTTCACTTCCTGTGAGCGTCACAGCGCCATGCGGTTAGTGCTGAAGCACACGCCCAGCGTGAGTTTCATTCTTCAGCAACACGCTGTCGGCTCACACGATAGTCATAGGGGGCGCTGACTGGAGCCCTGAGGGACACCAGGCCAGGTCACAAAGCTCTGACCCCTGCCCCGATGGTGGAGCCTCAAACCAAGAACACCAAACATGTAAAAGAGACCTGTTTGATCCCGGCTCTTTGGTCCCGGCTCTTTGGTCCCGGCTCTTTGGTCCCGGCTGTTTGATCCCGGCTGTTTGGTCCCGGCTGTTTGGTCCCGGCTCTTTGGTCCCGGCTCTTTGGTCCCGGCTCTTTGGTCAAACCGCTCCATCTGTGGTTGTGGATGGTGTTCAGTCTGATTTGACTGTTACTGAAGCTTTTTTTATTGTAACTGTATCATTACACAGTTTTATTGTTTCGTATGCATTTTCCGTCACGTTTGTGTGTTTCTGTTATCACATTTCAAAGCGATGCTCTTATTTACAGCTCGTATCATCACTGATTCAATTCAGCTCATTTTTGACTCAGACTGTCAGAAATAATATAATTCTGATCATTTAGATGTGTGCTGTCCAAAGAACCCTCTAAACCTTGGAAATTTAAAAGTAACTGAGGATCAAACAGAGAAACATGAAGCAGGTTTTCCTGTTCTGGCTTTTTATAGCAGAAAACCTTAAAAATATTCTGCAGTCGATCAAAAACTGAAGCAAACCATGAATCAACATGTGAACATGACCTGATGAGGTTTGATTACAGACACAGCTGAGCAGTCATCTGTTTCCATTCGTTCAGTTTGAACAGCAGAGACGAGGCTTTGCTGTCAGAGGCCGACAGCACTGAACACAGCAGCAGACTGGTGGCTAATAAACAGAGAATAATGCAGGAAGCAGAGATTTGATGGTAAACTGGTCTCTGAGTGCTGAGAGAGAGAGAGCTGTGCAGGAAGTACAGCAGCCAAAGTCAGAGGGAGCTCATGAGCATGGTTATCAAACGTGAAGCGCAGTTTGATCTTCTTTTGCCGCTGGTTCAGTCAGTGTTGGTCAGAGTGACGAAACCTGCAGCTTCAGGATCTGTGAGCCGTCGACTCTCAGCGCCGACGGCGTCTGTGGACGATCCACGCTCTGTTTCCACGTTTTTACCTACTCTTTAATTGTTTGAGCTAGAGCAGGGCGATATGGCCAAAAATATTTATCACGATATATATTTGAAAATTTGCGATAACGATATAACCGACGATATAATTGATGCGAGACAAAATACTCCACAACATTACTAGCGCAAAAAGACAACCTTCCATTTATTTTCACTTAAACAAGAAGCTGGTTTTTATGTACATTAAAGCTTTATAAAAATGTAACAGTGCAAATGCAAATTCCTTGCTGAAAGTTTAACCAAAAGGCATTTCCAGTAGAAATGGGCTGACATATCCTGAGCATAACCATGTATAATATCCACTGAAGTTAAAAAGAGCTGCTTTGCAACATTAAACTGCAGTGTGCAGTACGTATTTTTCGGACCATAAGGTGCACGGGATTATAAGGCACATTAAGCGAAACAAAGCAGTCAGATAAATCAAACTTTATTAAACTCCTTCTTCTTGCTTCCTCCACTTCTGTACCATTGATTCATTAATGTTGAATTCTCTGGCAGCTGCTCTATTCCCATGTTGTTGCAGTATATTAATGACTAACCTCGTATTGTGGATGGATTATCTCAGTTGTTCTCCTGACTGAAGTTTGGTCCGTTTACAGCATCCTGCCATGCGATTGCATTTGTCTCTAACCATGAAGAACCTTCACGTTAACTTTTATAAGTGGGAAAGTGTTAGTGTTCATCCTCCAGCTTCACTGTTTATGTTATGCTAACATAGCTGTGTCGCTAGCGATCACGTAGCACATCATTATATAGCAGCTAGCCCAACTTCAGTAACCCTACAAACATCACTGCTGTTTAGTTTCCTGTCTTCATTTATGTTGGAAGTGATAGCAGAGCTGTACGTTTGAATTTTTCCAGAAATCTCTCAGTCAGAACATGCTATATCATGCTTAGGTAACTAGCGAAACTAGCGAGCTAACTTCCGCTAGCTTCCTGCTAACTTCTAACTCCGTTAAATGTAATACATTTTTTTTCATGGATGCCTGGAAGTTAAACTTCATAGTTACACCTGGTAAAGCAGCAATGCTGATCGTTTTATTAAAGATGAAAGAATTTAGACAGTTTTTAACTCTCAGTGATGCTGCAGTGTTGTTTGACCTGAAGCATACGGAGTTTAGGACCCAGATTACTCCCAGATTTAAGAGCATCTTAGTCCGACAAATATGACAATAACGACGGCCGCTTGCATGTTCTGCAAAAAAATGTGCTTTGTTGTGTATCTGACGGACAAACACCAAACCAGTTCCACATCACTGAAGTTGCACCATTTTTACAAACCAATTCTGGTTCATCTGTTTCACTCAACAATCGGCCATGTGCGTATGAAAACAAAGGCACTGCGCATGCGCGTTTTACTCATATTCTATTGCGATATTTCATTTTCCTATCTTTGCCTAACATTATACCGGTATTACCGTGAACGGTATAATATGGCCCAGCCCTAGTTTGAGCTGTTTGCTGAAATAGTTTTGTGAGCTTTAACCTGAGATTCTGACGTTTCTGATAAAATACATTTATATGTAAAAGTCATTCAGGATTTAATGAATTGAACTGTAAACCCAGCCCTCATTGAGCTGTCCTGTTACAGGCAGCTTTACAGGAAGAATCAGTGATTTAATCGAACGAGTTGGCGTCTTGTCCATCGGTTTCTCTTTAAACTCCATCATTGTCGTGTTTGGCTTCACCAGTCTCACCTGTCTCGTCCAAGGTGTCCAAATCTCAGGCGCCAGACGCCACTCATTTCTCCTGGTGTCCCGATGGTGAGCATATCGTCACGGCGACCTGCTCTCCTCGGCTGCGGGTCAGTAACGGTTATAAGATCTGGCACTACACCGGCTCCGTGCTTCAGAAATGGGACGTGGCGGCCGGCTCGGAGCTGTGGGAGGTGCGCTGGCAGTCGCTCCCCGACGGCAGCTTCCCCAAGCGACCAATCAAGTACCAGGCAGCGCCCAGCCAGCTGGGGTCCACACAGGCCCCGCCCACACAGGCGTACCGGCCACCCGCACTGAGACACCTGCCCGCCACGCCCAGCTCCAAACTGGTGAGATGACGATGGCTTTCTGGTTTATTTAGGCAGAAGTCGTCGTTATGGTAACCTGACCTCACCTGTCTTTTCCTGTCAGCACGAGGACGAGCCTCCTCAGGACCTTCGTCCCGGAGCTTCGGGAGAGAAGAGTCTCTCTAAATCTGCTCTGAAGAACCAGAGGAAACGAGAAGCAAAGAAGGCAGCGAAGCAGGTGAGACTCGAAAGTGTGACGTACCTGTGAGCACAGGTGCTGAAATCCAGGCGAGCTGAACGCCGTCACACCGTCGCTCGCACGGCGTCGACGTCTGCTGCTGGAGAAGCAATGGTCACCTGCTCCTGCTCTCTTCCTGCATCAGCTGTTTATACAAACACTACACATGCTGTGCCTTTTTCAAATTAAAAGCACTCTAAAGTTTGGCTTTTACTGTGAAACACTTGTTTACATGAAACATCTGATATTCAGCGTCTGATTAAATTCATGTGTCATCATCACAGAGGATGATGAGGAGACAGACAGACTGATGATGAAGAAGCTGAGAGGCTTCTTCATCATCAGCTGACGTGTGATCATGTGATCTGCTGATATTCATCTGCTAAAAACAGGAAAAGCCTGACTGATGATTTCAGCCTCGTTTCAGGTGTGGAGGATCTTTGTCTGCTCTCACCTGGATCTCACACCGCCTGCCAGCATTCCTCTTACTCCGGGTTCTGCCATGTTGTAAGGTGCTCGAGGCAGTCACGTGAACACGGTCACTGATCTGATTATTTCAACAGGAGGCGAAACCAGAACCAGAACCTCCCACTGACCCTGCCGCTGTCAGTAACAGCCAATCAGAGGCAAGCATCGGTGACCCAGAGGTGGAAAAGAAGATCAAGAACTTAAAGAAGGTGAAGGCTGGTTTATTTCTGTGAACGTCAGTCAGGTGGATCTCAGCCTGGGGGTGGGGTCAGTGGTGTGTGGTGCTCTGATTGGTCAGTCTCTCAGTGACTTTTGTACGTTTCAGAAACTGAAGGCCATCGAGGAGCTGAAGGAGCAGCAGGCATCGGGGAAGGTCCTGCAGAAGAACCAGGTGATGTTTGTTGACAACCCGACACTCATGAGGGGCAAACGCCGCAGTCATCGGCGGGCCCTGGGTGGTGTCTGGAGGAACTGTGATCACGCTGTAGACGATGACTGGTAACGGTTGCTGACATCTTGGTGCTGCGAGCACAGCGGCGCTAACTCTGAGCTTAACCTTTCCTCTGCAGGTGGAGAAGATCCAGAAGGAGGAGCAGCTGCTGAAGGAGCTGCAGGAGCTGCAGATCGGACAGTAAGAGGTCCCTGGGAGCTACAGACCACGCCTCCCATCCTGCAGAGCACAGAGGGACGGTGGCGTCTGTGATTGAGTTTTTAGTTGAGGGGCGGGGCTTATCTGACAGGTGTGGCATGCCTCCAGAGGGTTAGACTGAGTGGATGTTTGTTCCTTATGTTCACGCCCTGCCCGTGGCTGCGAGCGGCGAGCGGTCCTCTGTCTCAGCTGGAGGTTGTCCAGTAATAAACTGTGTAACAGAGCATGAGACCAGTTCTTCTTCTTGTCGCAGTGAAACCTTTGTTTTTATTTGTCACCAGAGTTTTTTTGTTTTTGGCCGTGGGAGTGCTGATAGACAACAAAGTAAGTCGGACTCGAACCCAGGCCTGCTGTTCTGCGACTACGGTCACCTGCTCTCCCACTGAGCCAACCCGGTGCCCCAGAGTCGGGTCCTTTTAATTGGATTCATTTACACAAACTCGGCTACACCTGCCGAGCTTCGTCGCTGCCCTAATATAATACACTTTTTCTCTCTGCCTCACAGTTCCATTTTTTATGGGTAATAAAAAGAAAATAAAGCCGTTATTTCTAATAAATTCAACAAAAAATCTGGTCATTTGTGTAACCCCCGTTCTCTGCAAAGTGAGTCCATTATGTATGGGAAGTGCCCTCTGGTGTGAACAATCACGGAAGCTCCACCACCTCCGTTTCCTGTGATTGGTCTGTGCGAGGCCGTCCAATCACTGCAAAGGACACGGGGATCCCCAGCCCTCTGCCCATGCAGGTAGGGCAGTTGGGTGAGATATCTCACTCGGTGTTCAGAGAACCGGTGTTATGCAAGTGACCAACCTTCTCTTTCAAGCAGCACTCAGTGTCTCGCTGTGGGAAACGGCGCCACTCCTGGATCACGTGCATCAAAGCCTGTAACTCCGCCACCCAGGCAGGTCAGCGCTTCCAAAGGTCTGCGTGTCTCTAGGAGCCCACACTAAGGACTGAGTGTGTGAGTGAGGGTCACATGGATCATCATCATTGTAGCTCCGCGACAGGCACGGCTTCTTCAAGACGCCGCTTTGCTGCATTTATTGAACGCCGTGAAAACTACAAACACAAACGCTGTAGGCCCTTCAGTCAGTTCAAAGTAACGTGTTTCACACAATCCTGTGTTTCTTCAGCAAAATAAACATGAAGTCAACATGTCTGTATCTGTAAATAATAACTGTTATGCCTACGTGTACAAATATATTTATACAAACAAATAATTCCTTACGATACCACATATATAAAAGCTATTTCTGTGACACAATCATGGTCGGCGTGTGCAGATGTGTCCCACAGAAACACCCCAAAGGCCCCACGAGGCTGCAGTCCTGGGACTTGCACACCATCACAGTAGCCTCTTCCACCCAGTGTGATAAGCACCACTGTGACAGGCTTCAGTCCTGTCTGTGAGGAGCAACAGGCTCACCAGTAGGCCTCAACCTGTGGGTCCTGTTCTTTTTTTTTTTGGCTTCGCTGTGAGTTTATTTCAAGGCTGAGAACACAATCATTCAGCCACTGAGAGCTGTGTCATTAACATAAACAAAGACAAATACCAGATTAAGCAGACAGCTGTCATAAAAAAAGCCTTTCCTAATTTTTGTCATGAGAGTGATTCAGTTTAAAGAGCTTAGCTTTTTTTTTTTTTTTTTTTTTCTTTATTGAACTTTTAATTGCAAAGCAGGAAAACAGCAGTCACCAGCATATACATACACAGGACAAAGATGCATCTACATGTATAGCAGGACGTGGGAGGCAGAAAGAGAAAGCCAACAGCAATATTAATAAACAATGAAAAAGGTTAACAATCGTCCCTTTGTTGCCAGGCTAAATCCCGTAAGCCCGATTTCAACCTCTGAGCAGAAGGAGTGTTCAGGTGGGCCAAAAAAGGGTCCCATATGCGATAGAAAAGGAAAGGTTTGTCCTTAAGTGCTGTAGAGAAGGCTTCCATTGGCATGATACATATCACAGACTGTAGCCACTGGTTGACAGATGGGGCCTTATCAGAAATCCACAGTACCATAATGCACTTTCGAGCGTAGTGCAGCAGTATGTGAAGGAGATCTTTGCTGCGAAAGCCGGCAGGTAGCTCATCGTTCAGTCCTAACAGGCAAGTCCTTGGACCCAGATGCAGTCGGCAATTAAATATAGTACATAGCTTGTCTATAAGTGATCTCCAAAACTGTAGAATAACAGGGCAGCTCCACAGACAATGAAAAAAGGAACCAACAGCAGACTGACATTTGTTACAGAGATTAGGCAAAGCTGGATACATTATGTGTCTCTTCTCGGGTGTAATATAAAGCCTATTTATAAGTTTAAACTGCCTTTCCCAAATAGAATTAGATGCCAAGGCTTTAAAAGGACGACAACACAACTCATCCCAAGCTTCAGCATCTATAGCGCCTACGTCTGATTCCCATTGGCCCTTGATTTTGTTAGAGTCATCCATTCAGAGAGAATGTTATAAATCTTTTTAGTGATACATTTTAGTTGGGTAGTTTTTACCATGAGTGATTCTATAGGAGAAAGACCAAACCCTCCATTCAAATCCTTCAATTTAGAAGTAATATAGTGCTTTACCTGAAAGTACTTCAAAAAATCCTTATTGGTCAGACCAAACTTGCTTTTCAGTTGATTAAAAGTAAGAAGAGAGTTCTCATGAACAAGATCACCCACTGTATTAATCCCTTTTTGAGACCAGTCCGCAAAACCAGCCTGAAGACCAGGTAAGAAGTCAGGGTTTTCATGAATAGGAGTAAGAAGGGAGAAACAATTATAATATCCTTCCAGGTGCCTGACTTTGCGCCAAATAACGAGCATATTCTTTAGCACCATATTATCTTGTGTTAGAACTGTGGCTTTACCTGAGGAAATATATAGCAGGTTCCGCAACGGATACCCTTTAAAGAAGCGGACTCAGCGCTGAGGTAAATGGAATCCGGATCGTCCATAAACCATTCTGTAAGAAATTTAAACTGTGCAGCCAAGAGGTATTGTGGGAAGGAGGGAGCGGCAAGACTGCCTTTCTGAACAGGCAAACACAGAAAACTGTATCTCAGCCTAGGTCTTTTCTTACGCCATATAAAAGAAATAATTGAACCATTTAATTTTGACAAAACCTTTTTGGACAGAGCAAGCGGTAACATCTGGAATAAATACAAGAGGCGAGGGAGGATATTCATCTTGACCAGATGAATACGACCTAAGAGAGACAGAGGGAGGCTGCACCACCTACCCAAATCGCGATTGATGGTCTGAATTAAAGGGGTGTAGTTCAGACTATACATTTCTTTTAGATTCGGTGAAATCTTTACCCCTAAATAAGTGAAACCGGAGGGAGACCAACGAAAAGGCTGAGAAATGTTTGGATCAACCTCATTTAGAACAGAGAGGGGCATAGCCTCACTTTTAGAAAAATTGATCTTGTAGCCTGAGAAGGAGCCGTATTGGGAAATTAACGCAACTAATCTAGGAATTGAGTGAGCAGGAGAATTTAGAAAAATTAAGACGTCATCTGCATAAAGTGAAATCTTATGTTGAGAATTGTTCAAACAGAGTCCTTCAATAGCAGCATCCTTCCTAATGGCTGTGGCAAAGGGTTCCATAGCCAGGGCGAATAACAAAGGGCTCAGCGGACAGCCCTGCCGACTGCCACGTTCAATACTGAAATTGTCCGACCTATAACCATTGGTAATCACTGCCGAAAGAGGGAAAGTATAAAGGATCTGGATCCATTTAACGAAGTTGTCACCTAAACCAAATTCTTGAAGTGTGAAAAGAAGAAACGGCCATTCCAGACGGTCAAAGGCCTTTTCAGCATCAAGTGAGATGACTAGAGCCTCAGGGTTGAACAAAGATGAGTGCTGAATAATGTTAAGTAGGCGCCTCACGCTATGTGTGGAATACCGCCCTCGTATAAAACCAGTTTGATCATTCTCAACGATCGAAGGTAGTATTGGCTCAAGACGTACAGCCAGGACCTTAGCAAGTATCTTCAAATCAAGATTTAAAACAGATATAGGCCTATAGGAGGTGCATTCTTCTGGAGGTTTCCCCTTCTTCAGAATTAGCGAAATATTAGCCTCCATTAAGGAGGGGGGGAGAGTGCCTGCCTCAAAAGAGGACAGAAGCATCTTATACAGTGGGGAAGTCAGAATCTTACTAAATTTCTTAAAGAATTCCCCCGTGAACCCGTCTGGACCCGGGGCTTTGTTATTTGGAAGCATCTGAATAACTTTCAAAATTTCACTTTGCGTTATAGGTTTACATAAATCATCCCTTTGGATTTCAGTAACTTTAGGTAAATTTAGTCCTAAGAAGAAGTGATGCATACCTTGTTCCAATGTTGATTTAAACTGGGAGGTATATAACTGCTTATAAAAAGTTTTAAAAGTATCATTAATAATTAAATTGTCATATTTAGGTAAACCAGATGAGTCTCTAACACATGGGATATTACAACCAGCACCCTTATTATGAAGAAGATTGGCCAGATAGCGGTTAGGTTTATTAGCAAACTCATACAACCTCTGCCTCATGAAGAAAAGAGATTTCTCAGCCTTTCTTGTCAATAGTGCCTCCAAAGCTGTTTTAACCACCTGAATTTCATTTCTTAATTGCTCTGATGGTGATTCATTATGTTTAGCTTGCAGTTTGTGCAATTCCAGTTCCAATTTCCGTTGTTCCATCTGATTTTTCCGCTTCAGGCCTGCTGAATATGATATAATCAGTCCACGGGTGTAAGCCTTCAGGGTGTCCCAAAGCAGGCCTGGAGAAACTTCAGGGGTTGCATTAACCTTTAAAAAATGTTCAAGCTGATCATTTAAAAATATTTCGAATTTTGGGTCGTGAATCAAAAAATTGTTAAATCTCCAGGTATGAGACCGAGGGACAGGATTTAGATCACTTAGCTGAACAAAGACCGGCGCATGATCTGATATAATAATATCGCCTATTGTACATCCCAAAATGTTTCCCAGTGATCGTTTGGGGGTGAAAACGATCGATTCTACTACTTGTTCTATGAACACCGGAAAAAAAAGTAAATTCTTTATCGTTAGGATGAAGAGTCCGCCAGGTATCAACCAGATCAAGTTCGTTACAAGTATCTAAAAGTGCTTTGGCCCTTGTAGACATTTGAATTTGTTTAGGAGGGGATCTGTCCTTAGTTGTAGAAAAATAACAGTTAAAATCACCGGCTATCACAGAATTATCACAAACCCAATCAGAAAAGGAAGAGAAAATATGAGCAATAAAGTCGCTAGACTGTACTGGCGGAAAGTAAATATTCAGAAATGACACCGCCTGACCACCTAGGGTGCCTTTTAAGGAAACATATCTACCAGACTTATCACAAATTGTTTGGTCAACTGTCAGTGGTAGGTGTTTATGTATTAAAACGGCTACACCGCGGCTCTTACTCGTAAAGGAGGAACTAAAAACTTGACCGACCCAATCACGTTTCAGTTTTAGATGCTCCTGAGGAGACAGGTGAGTTTCTTGCAACAAGGCAACATGTACATTCTCCCTCTTAAGAAAGCTCAATATTTTTTTTCCGTTTAACAGGGTTATTTATACCTCCTACATTCCAGGAACAAACATTTAACATTGAATTATCACTTATCATACAACATTTTAAATAAGCATGGAACCACGCTCAGGTGACCAAAGCATAGCTGATATGTAGGGCTCCCAAACACTGCTCTACAACACCAGTGGCAAGTAAAATACACATAGAAAAACAAACGTCCTGCTTTGCTAACAATTAACAGAAAACTATTTATAAGAAACAGAACCGTCAAGAAACCAGTGAGTATGGAGGTCAGACAAAGGTCTCCAACGCCCAGCAGGGGGCGCAAGCAAACTTTCCAACTTGGACATAGAACGATGCTGGACCAGAGTACGAGTCTTTTCTTAATCAGTAACGTGAAACAGTTGCCCGCCCGCAGCTAAAACAAGGATTCGGATTATAAATGGCTAAATAAAATAGTCTATGTGTATGGGGTTATTATCTCCGCACAGACCCGAAAAGAAAAAAAGAAACCAAACAGAAAAAATAACAATAATAATAAACAGGGAAGGAAGAAAAAAAGAAAAAAAAAAGGAGGAGGAGGAGACGAGGGATTGGCGAATGCCTCACGTATGGGACAGGAGCACAGATCAACAGTCCACTGGAGCCACCGAGGATGAGCGCGGCCCCGCCCCTTGAGGTACGTTATCCAGGTAAGCTGAGACTGCTTCTGGAGATCTAAAAGATTTCTCCTGGCCATCGATCTTGATCCTAAGGACAGCCGGGTACATCATAGCGAAGGGGACACCCATCTCCCTAAGGCGTTGTTTGACGTGGTAGAATCCCTGGCGTTTCTTCAGAACAGCGGCGGAGAAGTCCTCGAATATCATAATAGGAATGCCATTATGAAATAAGGACTGCTTCCTCCTAGCCGCTTGCATGATCCGTGCTTTATCCTGGAAGTTGTGGAGCTTTATGATGACCGCGCGGGGTCGCTGGGCACTGGAAGGGAGGCGTGCAAGCACCCGGTGGCAGCGATCGATTTTAACAGCGCCGCCCTTGAAACTCACAGCCACCAACTCCGGTAACCACGTTTTGAAAAAAGACACAGGGTTGGTACCTTCACTGCCTTCGGGTAGCCCAATAACACGTATGTTACACCGTCGGCTCCTGTTCTCCAAGTCATCAATCTTATCCAAAGCGGCCTCCAGCTTGAGCTCCACTTCAGAAATCTTGGCGCCATATCCCGCTGTAACATCTTCCTGCGTTGATATACGTGCCTCTGCCTCCTTCATTTTAACATCCAATGCAGAGATGTTAGCTGCGCATGTTTCCAGTCTTTTCAGAACTGGATCAATCTTCTTCTCAAAGGAGGCCTCCACCGCCCTCAGCACCTCCGCCGATATCCTCTCCACCAATTTGTCGACGTCCATTCGGTCGAGAAGTGGGGGCGACTGGGCCTCCGCCATAACCGCTACAGCATGATCGCTGAGCGGAGGGTGATTTTCTCCGGATTTGCCCGGTTTCGACCCAAGGTTGAGCTTCTTCTGGGTGCTTGGCATCGTACGAAGTTTAAAAGTCGAAATAAACAGAGACTTTAACCAAACAAGACATATAAAGGCCTAAACAAATGCCAAGCTGCGGGAGCGTGCGAGAAACACAGCTACTCCGCCATTGACGTCACGTGACCCCCGGGTCCTGTTCTTAAAGCTTCTCAGAGATGTCGGCCAACTGGTGCAATTCCAAAGCCAATATGACAGGCTGAAGTAGCAGCTAAATACACTTTAATAGTGGAAGATGCTCTCCGCTAATCTAGCAAATCCTAAAGGAAGCATGACAGATTGGAGAGAGAGCACTGACAAGCAATTATATTCCTAGCTGCTCACCATCTTTCAAATACATGCTGTTGGCGATCAGAGCGGCCATGTGGAAAAGGCTTTGGATGGTCTCAGTCACCCTCAGAAGGAGAGCAGACCTGGCTTTGTGCCCGGCTGCGACGATGGCGTTTTTATGGAAAATCCACATGAAGTGCTGCCTGCTGAGCCTCTGTCAGGCTGCTTCTCTCCTCACTCCTCCTCACTTAAGTGCAGTGAACAGTTAAGTGAATTTTCCTGGTCCAGCACTTGTGATCTTCAAGAATCCCTGGTGTGGGGCCGGGGACTGTTGTAAGGGGGCACCCCGTATCCTTTTAAGTGTGTGTTGTGGACAGATGTGGTGGTGTCAGGGTATACCGAGGATACCCGCTATACAGGATATAAGTGAGGTTTGAAAGCGTTTGTATTACTGTAATTGAAATGCAAAGTTATATGACCAAAAATCATAACAGGCACATAAAGATTCACCTCTGACCGGCTCAGTTGTGTCACCTTCGTTAAGATAGGACAACGTTTAATTTTTTTTTTTTTTTTTTTTTTTTTGTCCCGTTTGGATCTTTAGCGTCAGAATTGTTGTCTTGAGGCCAAGAAAGATGCCAAGCGGATTTATTTTACCAAGTGGATCATCATGGCCTTGCCATATTGGTCCATTTGATTGACCTTTATTATAATTATGAATTTATTTTATTTTCAGTTGCAAACGGGACAGACATAACTGTGGGATAGGACAGGGGGAAAGAATGAAAGAAAGAGGGGGAGAGAAAGAAAGAAAACCAAAGGGGAGAAGAGACGGTGAGAAGGGGGGGAAGAGAGAAAAAAAAACAAACAAAAAAAAAACAAAAAATAAAAAAAAACTCCTGGGTCACCTGTATGGAGAAAAAAAACAAACAGAGGAGACAGCAAACAACAAAGAGCAACATAATAATAGAAAAAAAAAAAAGCACCATCACAATAAACTAGCTAGCAGTAGATATCAATAGTTACTAAATAATAAACGATATTGTGCAACACGCAAGATAGACAGCGCACAGTGTGCTTTGAGGCAGCAGCCAAGAAAGCTGTAGTCCGCGTCTGTGAATACCCATGTGTACACCTGTGTGCATACCTGTGTGGATCAGCATGCTTGCATTCCAGAGGTTTCTCCATGTAATGATCTGCTAGGGAGTGTGGGGAGCCACAGCCCTGTCCTTTATGGTATCAAGCAGGTATGGAGGAGATCAAAACTCCAGACATCCAGAGGCCCCCAGAACACAAGAGACCAAGGAAGACCCACAGAGGGGCAGCCGCACCACTGTCCCAGTAAGAGCTAAGGAGAGTCCCAGATGAGGGCTCATTCAGCAGCAGGACAACGTTTAATTAACAGGTAAAAGCTGAAGTTAAATGTCGGACACGTGATTTCAGTGAAGTCTTTACAGGCCTCGGATACGTGCGTGGGTCCAGGCTGGTGTTACAGGCGTGGCCCTTTAAGGATGAGCCTGATGGGAAATGTGTGCGGGGGGGTAGAGCAAAAAAAAGGAAAAGGAAGAGTAACGGTTAGCTACAGAAGAGACGAAGGGAAAATAAATAAAAGGAATATAATAACTCCCTCGACAGCCAGAGTTGTATCGGCGATGCCCGCTGTGAGTAAACTGTTTCAGCCCACTGTACGCGGTGTTCGTGCCTTGGAGGAGAAATAAAGGTTCGGTAAAGCAGTTTCCTACGCCTCCCTCGATCTTCTTGCTAGCGGAGTTGACCTGTATAGTAAGCTGTTGCCGGCTGCGAGTCAGTTACGGAACCTTCAAGTAACTGCCAGAGGTTTCCTTACTACGGTTCGGGGCCGCGGATCTGGCGCGGTAACACTGGGGGCTCTTTTCCGGGATTAAACTCCGCAAAGCGCCGAGAGAGAGGGAGCGAACTTTTTTCTCTCTTTTCCCTCGGACGACAGAGAAAATGGCGGCTCCGAGAGATGCTGAAGGGGATGGCATGGTAATGTACTTCAGTAAGAGCAGCAACCCATTTTTGTCAGAAACACCAGAGAGTGGCACAGCTAATGTGGACCATGCCACTTATGTAAACAATAGAATCCACAGCAGCAACCCCTTCATCACGGACATAGAGTTAACGCCAGCGGCGAGCATAGCAGCAGTCGATACGACAGAGTTTGAGGCTGCATGGCATCTCACCCCGCCACCTTCAGCTCACACCAACCCTTTCTTAACACCAATAGCGAAGCAGAATGCAGTGTGCAGTGAGTTTAAGCAGTTGCAGTGCTCAGACTGCGAAGGCCCTGGTAACACTGCATCTACACCGCTCACAGTGGGACAGCATGGCCTGCATGATCACCCATCTCGGATTGTTACATCTCGGCCATGCAGCCAGCCATTCACCGCCATGAACTGTACCTGCAGTGTCCCTAGAAAAACACGGTTTACTGAGCCAGCGAAGCTACACATTATGCCGGGTATACCCCAACCTGCGCAATACAGCTATGAAATGCCAGCTCAGGGCTATTTTTCCCCAACACCTCGCATGGTAATACCAGCACCAGATGGGGGGTGTGGGCTTTGTAAGCATGACCAGGGTCACAGTTCAAAACAAGCCATGCCAGGGCCACGCGGCTGTTTTCCTGGTGTAGTGCAAGACGGTGGTTTTGCAGATTGTAGTGCTGATGGACAGACAAGGGGCAAGGAGAAAATTCCCACATTACAACCAGACCATTTCGATGGGTCAGGGTCATGGAAAGACTTTCTCTATCAGTTCGAGACCTGTGCAAAGGCCAACTGCTGGACGGAGAACACCATGGCTGTCCAACTGAGATTCAGCCTGAGGGGCGCAGCTGGAGCCATAATCCACAAAAACCCCAAATCTGCTCGCTGGAGTTACCAGAGGATTGTGGAGGAGGTGGAGGCTGCCTATGGGCCGTGTTCAGAGCATGCAGCAGCCATTGGCATTGAGCTACGGCAGAGAATCAGGAAACCAGGTGAGGCCCTGCACACCCTCAGAGATGATATTTATGAGAAGGTTTCCATTGTGTATGCCAACCGCTCCGAGCTGGAGCAGGACTGTATTGCTGTAGAGATCTTCACTAATGCTTTGGCAGATGCTGAAATGGTCCAGAAATTGTTGGAAGAACAACCACGCACCCTGGCAAGAGCCTATGAAATCGCCCACAGGTTCGAGACAACGAAAAGGGCCGCCAGGGCAGTCACGCAGCTTATGCAGCCAGGGCCACGAGTCTCTACAGCACAGGGGCCCGAACAGCTGCATTACGGGAGAATGTTCATATGCTAAGTTATGAACCACCGGAGAGGGCTCAAAGACCTATCCAGCATGGGCGCCAAAGCTGGAGCACATCCAACAAGTCAAGCAGGAAGGAGGCTGTTTGCCATAACTGCTCCGGCATAGGACATCTACAGAGGAACTGCCCCTCTCCTCGCTCACCTGCCCAAAAGCCTGTAAAAGCTGCTAGAGGCCCAGCCCCTGACCCAGGCACAGTGTTCCACAACGGAGGCCAAGATGTGATGTGTGTCCAGATAGTAATACAGGGACGGGAAATACGGGCCTTGCTGGATTCTGGTGCACGGCGGAATGTGCTGCCCCTCCACTATTTTAACACCATAGGTAAGGTAAGGTAAGGTAACTTTATTTATACCTAAAGGCAAGGTAAATTTGCTTTACAGAAAAATGACAGCATTTGACATCCCTTTAAAAACACATACCTAGTAAATATATAAAACTCACTGTGACACATACTTTAATATTTCGAATCAAAAACAGTTCTTATTTAATTCAGTGACAGCAACGGGGACAAAGCTATTTTTATAACGCTTTGTCCCCGCAGAGTCAAGACCCCAGGTGCAGGCATCCATTGCTCAGACTCTACAAGGCATTGGTCCAGAGGGATTGGCCGTTCTGGGCGAGGTCATCCTGCCTGTACATGTGGGGAGCGGTGTTAAAAATGTAGACTTTCTTTTGGCCGACATGGCTGAAGGCACTGAAGTTATCCTGGAGCACCCTTTCCTGCAACAATCGTGCGCTTGCTTAGACTACGGCCGCCAAGAGATAACCCTGTTTAATGAAAAGATACCATGTTTTGGTGTGGGCCCTCAACCTCAGGTGCTTGTTGTTAGGGTGGCACGCACTACGGTTTTGGAACCAGGCTGCGAGTATGTGGTCCCCGGGTTTTCCAGCTCCCACTGTGCCGCTCATAGAGACATGATGCTAAGCCCCACAAAGGGCTTTGTGGAGAAGCACCAAGTACTGGTAGCTCACGCAGTTGTGCAACCTAGTAAACCCTCTAGCATCCCAATCAGAGTCTTTAACTCTGGGGCCGCAGCTGTCACCTTAAAGCGGGGTGCCGTGGCAGGGGTTCTTCAGCCCGTGCAGGTCCTGGAGGGGTCGGGGGGTCACCCACCAAGGGTCTTGGCTGCCCTCGAGCTTAATGGTACTCCCCCTGCTTCTGTACCAAGCCATTTGCAGGCCCTTTACGCCGAGAGCAGCCCCGGTTTGACTCACGTTGCCCGCTACGATCTGGCAGGCCTGCTGAGGTCCTACGGTGATGTCTTCTCCACTGGCCCAAATGACCTTGGTCGCACTGGTGTTGTCCAGCATGACATCCTGACCACGCCAGGGCCACCAGTTAAGCACCTGCCGTGCAGGATGGCAGGGGACAAACAAATAGCGGCCGACCAGCAAGTACAGCAGAGCCTGGAGGCTGGGCTAGCTCAACCTAGCAATAGCGGCTGGGCTGCTCCAATTGTGATGGTGAAGAAGAAAGACCAGAGTCCCAGACTATGCGTGGACTATAGACCACTAAATGAGCGAACCCTTAAAGACGCTTATCCCCTGCCACGCATCCAGGACACCCTTGACACGCTTTCTACTGCCAAGTACTTCAGTACACTAGACCTGACTTCAGGGTACTGGCAGGTAGAGATGACCCCCAGAGCCCGAAAAGCAGCTGCATTTTGTACTCGTAAGGGATTGTTCGAGTGGAATGTGATGCCGTTTGGACTGTGCAATGCACCGGCCACATTCCAAAGGCTTATGGACAGAGTCCTGGCTGGGCTGCAGTGGGAGACATGCTTAGTATACCTAGATGACATCATTGTCCTGGGTCAGGATAGCACCCAGATGCTGGAGCGGCTCGAGCAAGTGTTCATCAGATTGCGTGGAGTCAACCTAAAACTGAAGCCATCTAAATGCTGCCTGTTTTGGGAGCAGGTGGCCTATCTGGGCCATATCATCTCTGCTGGAGGTATTTCCACAGATCCCCAGAAAGTCCAGCAGGTGACGGACTGGCCTGCACCGCGGACCGTCACAGAAGTGCGTCAGTTTGTTGGCTTAGCCTCATACTACCGCCGGTTCGTGGAGGACTTTGCCACAGTAGCCAAACCCCTCCACGAACTCACTAAGTATGCCCGTTTTAACTGGACTGCTGAGTGCCAGGGAGCATTCCAGGAATTAAAAAGACGGCTTACAGCAGCCCCTGTCCTGGGTTACCCACTGGACCAGGGTGACTTCTTCCTCGACACTGATGCCAGCAATTGTGGGATCGGAGCGATTCTCTCCCAAGTGCAAGGGGGCGAAGAGCGGGTCTTGGCCTATGGGAGCAGGTGGCTGTCAGCTACCGAACAAAACTATTGTACGACCAGGCGAGAGCTTCTGGCGGTTGTGGCGTTCACTTCCCACTTCAGACAGTACCTGCTGGGTAGGCCGTTCACTGTCCGGACTGACCATAGCAGCCTCCGCTGGCTGACCAGGCTGAGGGAGCCCGAGGGCCAGCTGGCCCGCTGGTTGGAGAAGCTGGCAGAGTATAACTTCCAGGTGCTGCACCGACCTGGGAAAAACCACCAGAATGCGGATGCACTTTCCAGGAGACCCTGCCGCGCTTCATGCCCGTGCACACTCCCAGAGCCCACCATCAACAGCGGCCGGTTCGAGCATAAAGGTGTGCAGTGTAACTTAGAGGACTGTTGTACCAGCATAACCCCCCCAGGGCAGCCCCCAGTGGGGGTAGTGGGGCCTGATGGTACCGATGGGAAAAGCCGGGTAGCAGAACCAGAATGTGCACCCGTAGCAGCAGTGGACTGTTGTTCCGGTAGTAGCCACGACACCCGCCCAAATATCCACCGGGTGGATGAGTCCCATCACACTAGCTTGTTCAGTGGCTGGACCCCAGAACAGCTCTTGGCTAGCCAGAAGAACGATGTGGATATAGGCCCAGTTTGGGAATGGAAGGAAAAAGGGGGAGGTCGGCCCGTCTGTGCCGATGTAGCGGCATGCAGCCCCGCAACCAAAGCCTACTGGGCGCAGTGGAAAAGACTGTACCTAAAAGATGGAGTGCTGGTGAGGAAATTCCACTGTACAGAAAGTAATGTGTTTTTCCCCCAAATCCTTCTGCTTCACGCCTATCGTTACTCCGTAATGCAGCAGATGCACGATGGCCCAGTGGGCGGCCACTTTGGGGCAGAAAGGACCCTGGCACGCTTGAAGAATAGGTACTACTGGTACAACATGAAAGATGATGTGACCCTGTGGTGCCGCACTTGCACCAGTTGTGCTGAAAGGGCGCGGCCCCTAAAAACCCCCCAGGCAGCGATGGGCACGGTATTTAGTATTTAGTATTTATTTATTGTCATTGTCAAGAACAATGAGATTGCGTTTGGGGCTTCCATACAACCCAAAAAAAGAAGAAAATAATAAATACCCCTTAAAACCCAAGTGTACATATTTAACCCAGTGTGACTCCAATGCAATAAGACAATCCTTAGCAATAATGTTCGTAGAAATTCAGACAAAGACCTGAGAAACATGACAAAATACAACAATGCAACCCATTCAATATTATTGTACTGTGAGATATGATATCAGATATGATAGTTATCTATTTAAGAATGAGGGGGGGGGGGGGGCAGGAGGGGGAAGAGAATAAAGATATGATGCACCAATGCAGACCAGTTCATTGCTATTAAGAAGTTGGATATGGTTATTGTCCGTGAGAGGGGGGCAGAGAGTTCAGGAGCCTCACAGCCTGTGGATACAGGCTGTTGGCCAGTCTGGATGTTCTGGCCTGTATAGACCTGTACCTTCTCCCTGAGGGCAGCAGATGGAAAAGGTGGCGCGCAGGGTGATGTTGGTCCCGCAGGATACTGTGCATACTTCACCCTCTACACCACAGACTTCAGCCACTGCACAGAGACATGCCATCTTCAGAAGTTTTCTGATGACTCTGCGGTGGTTGGATGCATCAGCAGGGATGATGAGACAGAGTACCGGGCTGTGGTCGACTCCTTTGTCACGTGGTGTGAGCAGAATCATCTGCAGCTCAACGTGGCAAAGACCAAGGAACTGATCGTGGACTTCAGGAAGACCAGGAAACACTTGACCCCTGTTTCAATCCAGGGGGTCAGTGTTGACATTGTGGAGGACTATAAATACCTTGGAGTACACATTGACAATAAACTGGACTGGGCTAAAAACACCACAGCACTTTACAGGAAGGGCCAGAGTCGTCTCTATTTTTTGAGGCGACTGAGGTCCTTCAACATCTGCCAGAAAATGCTGAGGATTTTCTATGAGTCTGTGGTGGCCAGTGCGATCCTCTATGCTGTTGCATGCTGGGGGAGCAGGCTGAGGGTCGCAGATGCCAACAGACTTAATAAACTGATCCGTAAGGCCAGCAATGTTGTGGGGATGGAGCTGGACTCCCTCAAGGTGGTGTCGGAGAGGCGGATGCTGTCCAAGATAAAGACAATGTTGGATAACACCTCCCACCCACTCCATGACATGTTGGTCAGTCACAGGAGCTCGTTCAGTGAGAGACTGAGATTACCGAAAAGCACCACTGAACGACACAGGAAATCATTCCTGCCTGTGGCCATCTCCCTGTACAACGCATCCACTTAACACACTGTTTGCTGCTACAACTACACATGTTTCTTTTCCAAATATTTATTTATAAGTGACTTATGTATGTATGTATGTATATATATGTATATATTGTACTATTCTTAGTTAGCGTATTGTCTGTCTTGTCTTAATGTTGGTTTAAAATGGAGCACTGTAACAAAAAATAATTTCCCCCAGGGATCAATAAAGTATTCTGATTCTGATTCTGATTCTGATTCTGACCCTCCTCAGACAGCGAGTGGGGAAGATATTACTGATCTCTGGCAGACTTGTTCCAATAATTCTGCCAGCTTCTTTCACCACCCGCTGGAGTGCTTGCTGATCGGCCTTGGTGCAGCTGGGGAACCACACTAGAAATCCATACGTCAGAACGCTGCTGATGGCACAGTTGTAGAAGTTCAACATCAGAGATCTGGGAATGTGTGCGCTCCGCAGTCTCCTCAGGTAGTAGAGGCGCTGTTGGGCCTTCCGTGCAACTGAGGTGATATGGTTGCCCCAGGACAGGTCCTCGGTCACAGTTACCCCCAAGAATTTAAAACTGCTCACCCTCTCCACCGCCTCACTGCCAATGAAGAGAGGCAGATGGTTGTTATGACCCCTCTTCCGGAAATCTACAATGATCTGGAGCCCACCAAAACAACTCCCTGATAACGACTGTGTGATGACTATTCTTCCCGTCCCATGAAGGCCACCTGGGTTGGCTGGCAGACTGTTTACTTAGCCTGATAGTGCGAAGGACACTGTCTCCGCTGAACTCTGGACACACACACACACACACACACACTTACACTGACAAGCACTCACTCATCCCCCTCCCTTTCCAACGCCTTCGATGCTTGTGCCCTACCGGGGATGATAGCAGTCAACTGGACCAGCGCAGATGCTGCAGGACCGGATGCGCTGTCTACGCCGGCTCTCTCTTACCCTTTACCCGCCCCTGTTGCTTGTCTCGTGTTTCTATGGTGTATTGATAGTCATGTGCTTTTGTGCTGAGGTGTTTTTTCTGTTATCAAACTGTTCTCCCACCAGGAGCTCAGTCTGAGTGGAGTTTTTTTTCTCCTCCTCTTACCTCATGTAGTGTATTTTCGTTGTTTTTCCTATCAGCCTACCTTTCTGACATGTCTCCCCAATGTGATGTTTGTGTAAAGTTGGTCAGAAGGTTCCTTTGTGAGTGCGCATGCGCCATTAGCGTGCTGCCTGCTGTAACCCCTAATTTCCCTCGGGATGAATAAAGTATTCTGATTCTGATTCTGATCTCCTTGGTCTTTTTGGTGTTTAAGACCAAGTTATTGTCGTGGCACCATGACTCTAGTTGTTGCACCTCTGTCCTATAGTTTGTCTCATCATTGTTGGATATAAGTCCGAGCACTGTAGTGTCATCTGCAAACTTAACAATGAGATTGGACGCGCAGGAGGAAATACAGTCATGGGTGAAGAGAGTGTATAGCAGAGGGCTCAGAACACACCCCTGAGGGGCACCGGTGTTGACCACAAGGGTAGAAGAGGTGTTCTTACCCACTCTGACACTCTGTCTACGGTTAGTGAGGAAGTCCACAATCCAGTTGCACAGAGAGGAGTTAAGTCCCAGTTGGTGGAGTTTGGGACAGAGTTTGTATGGCCGGATGGTATTAAAAGCCGAGCTGTAGTCTACAAAGAGGAGCCGTGCATAGGTGTTCCTGTGTTCCAAGTGCTTCAGTAATGTGTGCAGCACTGTGGCGATCGCATCCTCGGTTGACCGGTTCTCCCTGTATGCAAACTGGTGCGAGTCCAGGGATGGTGGAAAAGCAGCTCTGATGTGTTTAATGACCAGTCTCTCCAGGCATTTGGCGGGAATGGGGGTGAGTGCCACAGGTCTGAAATCGTTCAGACATGTGACATTTGACTGTTTTGGGATGGGAACGATGGTTGCTGCTTTGAAACAGGATGGTACCAGTGAACAGGACAACGAGGTGTTATATATAGAGGTGAAGACGTCCGCCAGGTCCGCAGCACAGTCTTTTAGCACCCGGCCCAGCACTCCATCTGGCTCGGCCGCCTTCCTGGTGTTAATGCTCCGGAACACACGCCTCAGCTCATGAGTGCTCAGGACTGGAGCAGGATCGGTTGAGGGGAGAGGGGACAGGACAGGGTCGGTGTTCTCCCTATCAAAACGGGCATAAAAGAGATTTAGATCCTCAGCCAGAGTAGAACTGTCGGCTGAGGGTGATGGTGTTCTTCTTTTGTAGTCCGTGATAGCCCTGATGCCCTCCCAGACCTGCCTTGGGTTTGTGTTGTTCTCAAACCTGGCCTCGATACGCCTCCTGTGCTGCTGCTTGGCAGTCTTGATGCCTCTTCTCAGGTTGGCCCTGGCAGCACTGTATGCCTCCTGGTCCCCGGATTTGAAAGCGTTGTTCCTTGTTCGAATAAGTTGTTGAACTCCGTGTGTCATCCAGGGTGGATTATTAGGGAACACACGGAATCGTTTCCAAGTTGTTACATTGTCCACACAGAAACAGATGTAGTCCAAGACAGTGGAGGTGTAACTGTCCAATGCGACACGATTGTCAGTGTCCTGCACCTTGAATACATCCCAGTCTGTGCAGTGGAAACAGTCCTGAAGCATCGGAATAGCATCAGGTACGTGTTGGCGCCCCCATGGAGAGGATTGCAGTCGATCTGATGGGACCGTTGAACGAAACAGAAAGGCATAAGCGGTTCATATTGGTGGTACAAGACTACTTCAGCAAGTGGGTGGAGGCTTATCCAGTCCCCGATGGACAAGCACCCACAGTGGCATCAAAGGTTGTTGCGGAGTGGGTATGTAGATATGGAGCCCCACAGTCTCTGCATAGCGACCAGGGCACCAACTTTGAGTCAGATGTGTTCCAGGGGATGTGTGAACTGTTCGGAATCAAAAAGACACGCACCACGCCCTTTCATCCACATTCCGATGGCCAGGTAGAGCGTTTTAATGCTACCCTGCAGAAGGCCTTAGCCACCACCGCGGAGCGCTGCCACTGGGATTGGGATATAATGATCCTCTATGCTGTCATGGCTTATCGGGCAACTAAGCACAGTTCCACAGGATTGACCCCAAACATGATGCTTCTGGGCCAAGAGATAACCGAGCCTATTGACCTGGTCGCGGGTCTGCCGGCCGACGACACCCCCAACTGCACTGTACCACAGTATGTGGTGCAACTCAGGGAAAGGCTGGAGCTTTCCCACCAACTGGCACGGGAGGCTCTCGGGAAATCTGTTGAGCGCACTAAGAAACAGTACGATAAGAATATCTGCCAAGTTCAGTATCCAGTCGGCGCTGCAGTGTGGCATCTGATCAAAGGGACCAAGAGAGTGCGGCACAAGGTTCGCAAGTGTCTGCCTTCCTATGAGGGCCCCTACTTCGCACGTGTTTGGAGACCACAGACTGGGACACATTGAAGGCTGCTTCTAACAGCTTGGACGAGTTTACGGACACTGTCACCTCCTATATCCACTTCTGTGAGGACAGCATTGTGCCATCACGCACCAGGGTGAGTTATAACAATGACAAACCCTGGTTTACTCCTAAACTCAAAAAGCTGTGGCTGGAAAAGAGAAAGGCGTTCAGAAGCGGAGACAGGGACTGCTACAGAGAGGCCAAGTACAGGTTCACTAAAGAAGTGGACATTGCCAAACATCAGCACTCTGAGAAGATGCAGCAGCAGATCTCAGAGAATGACTCGGCCTCTGTGTGGAAAGGTTTTAGGAATATCACCAACTACAAGCCTAAAACCCCCCACTCCACTGATGACTTGCTCTTGGCCAACACCCTTAACGACTTCTACTGCCGTTTTGACGAGCCATCAGGCAGCCTTCACACCTCCAACGGCCCCAACAATAGAGGCACTTTGGACACTCATTCCCCCACCTCTCCCCCCTCCACAGAGCCATCACCACCTTCAAACTGTTCACCTACAACACCCGCCCCCTCACCCCACACAAAGGAGGATTTCACACCACCTCCTCCCACCACAACTCTTCATATTCATGAAGCAGATGTGAGGAAGCAGTTTAAGAGTCTGAATGCTCGGAAAGCTCCCGGCCCAGACGGTGTGTCTCCTGCCACCCTCAGACACTGTGCAAACGAGCTGGCCCCAGTGTTTTCTGGCATTTTCAACTCCTCACTGCAGGCATGTCATGTGCCTGCCTGCTTCAAGTCCTCCACCATAATCCCTGTCCCCAAGAAACCTAGGATCACTGGACTAAATGACTACAGACCCGTGGCTCTGACATCTGTGGTCATGAAGTCTTTTGAGCGCCTAGTTCTCTCCCATCTCAGGACCCTCACGGCCCCCCTCCTGGACCCCCTGCAGTTTGCATATAGAGCCAACAGGTCTGTAGACGACGCCATCAACATGGCCCTACACTTCATCCTGCAGCATCTGGACTCCCCAGGAACCTACGCCAGGATCCTGTTTGTGGACTTCAGCTCTGCCTTCAACACCATCCTTCCAGACCATCTCCGAGACAAGCTTTCCCAGATGAATGTGCCTGATCCCATCTGCCGGTGGATCACTGACTTCGTGACGGACAGGAAGCAGCATGTGAGGCTGGGAAAGAATGTCTCGGACTCCCGGACCATCAGCACCGGCTCCCCTCAGGGCTGTGTTCTTTCTCCTCTGCTCTTTTCCCTGTACACCAACTGCTGCACCTCCACCCACCAGTCTGTCAAGCTAATCAAGTTTGCAGATGACACCACCGTTATTGGGCTCATCTCTGACGGGGATGAGTCTGCCTACAGGAGGGAGGTTGAACGTCTGGTGTCTTGGTGCAGCCACAACAACCTGGTGCTGAATGCCCAGAAGACAGTGGAGATTATTGTGGTCTTCAGGAAGCACACAGCCCCACTCCCCCCCATCATCCTGACTGACACCCCCATCACCTCTGTGGACTCATTCCGCTTCCTGGGTACCACCATCACCCAGGACCTGAAGTGGGAGCCCACCATCACCTCCGTCATCAAGAAAGCCCAGCAGAGGATGTACTTCCTGAGGCAGCTGAAGAAATTCAACCTGCCAACACGGACGATGATGCAATTCTACACTGCAATCATCGAGTCCATCCTCACCTCCTCCATCACCGTGTGGTACGCTGGAGCCACTATCAGGGACAAACAGAGACTGCAGCGTGTTGTGCGCTCTGCTGAGAAGGTGATTGGCTGCAGACTCCCATCTCTGCAGGACCTGTACACCTCCAGGACACTGCGGCGTGCAGCTCGGATCTCAGCTGACCCTTCTCACCCTGGACACAGTCTGTTTGACCTGCTCCCCTCAGGCAGGAGGCTCCGGTCCATTCGCACCAGAACCTCTCGCCATAAGAACAGTTTCTTCCCCTCTGCTGTTGGACACATGAACAATAACCATATGACTGTCCCCGCCACTAACACATGACCCTACGCTGTGTCACTGCATCATTCCATGTTTGGCACTGATCACCACCTGCACTCATGTATATATCTTTCAACGTAGCACTCTTAATTCTTATTCTCATGTATATATCTCATGTATATCTCATGCACATATCTTTCTACGTAGCACTTTTAATTCTTATCCCTACTTTTATTTTTTCATGTCTATTTAAGTGCTATTTATGACACTATGTTTGCACTGAAGCACCGCAGCAATTTCCTAATGTTGTAAACCTGCTCAACATTTGGCAATAAACCCTTTCTGATTCTGATCTGATTCTCTGATTCTGAACTGTTTATACTAATGAAGTAAAGCTGGATATAGGGGCAAACGTTCAGCTGTAGTGCCTTAATGTCGTGCCGCATCTTGGATAATATGGGCATCACCTCTGAACACTCATGGATCGATGTAAATGCTGTTGTGTGTGTGTTTTTTTGTCTTTCTTTATGAATACTGTATATGTGAAGGACGGGATATGGACATTGACTTGCACCCTCCCCAAAGTGAACTCTGTACATCCTATGTTTTTTTTGGTGCACAAGATATGGACAGTTGTCTACTTCAAGATTGTTCCATTCTAAGGATCGCCATTTATGGACTGGGGGCATGACTGCTGTCCCGCATAGAATGCTGTATGTTTCCTTGTTAATGGGGGGTTCATGTGCTGGAATGATGTTAAGGGTTTAATTATCATCCAGAGTGGGGGTAGTGTTACAGGCGTGGCCCTTTAAGGATGAGCCTGATGGGAAATGTGTGCGGGGGGTAGAGCAAGAAAAGGAAAAGGAAGAGTAACGGTTAGCTACAGAAGAGACGAAGAGAAAATAAATAAAAGGAATATAATAACTCCCTCGACAGCCAGAGTTGTATCGGCGATGCCCGCTGTGAGTAAACTGTTTCAGCCCACTGTACGCGGTGTTCGTGCCTTGGAGGAGAAATAAAGGTTCGGTAAAGCAGTTTCCTACGCCTCCCTCGATCTTCTTGCTAGCGGAGTTGACCTGTATAGTAAGCTGTTGCCGGCTGCGAGTCAGTTACAGAACCTTCAAGTAACTGCCAGAGGTTTCCTTACTACGGTTCGGGGCCGCGGATCTGGCGCGGTAACACTGGTGTGCAGGAGCTGCAGCGCCCCCTGGTGGACGGCAGCATTACAACACAACACAGAAATCGGTTTAAAAACAGTGATGTGGTTTTCTCACATCATTTTAGTCTTGAGTGTTTGAGTGAAAAACATCCTGATGGTGGAAATGTTTTTGTTTACATAAAGAGAAACAAATCATCAAACATGCTGAATCAGAGCCGAGTAAAACTGGGAGAACAGCGAGTGTCCACGCTGCATCACTGCACCCCGGCTGTGGTGAACCGTCAGTGATTCTACCTGGATGGTGATTGTAACCAAAGGACCCGACACGACTCAGAAACTCACATTTTTTCTTTTTCTTTTATATTTATTATAAATATAAATAAATAAATAAATGAAGGCTAGAAGGCTGTCCAGTTTCACAGCCCCTCACTTGTGTCCAAACTGGCCGTCAAAGGATCCTACGCAGCATCCTTCCCCTGAAGGATTGTATTGTGCATACTGGGTTGCGTCTTTCCTGTTTTATTTTGAAGGTCTTGTGCTCCATGTTCATTGCGTTACTTTTGTTTCCTCCCTGGCGTCATGTTCATTTGTGTCAGCTGTGTTTTCCGAGTGTTTCCACTTCCCTCAATACCCTTCTGTGCATTTAAGTCCTCTGTCTCTTGCTGTTCAGTGTCGGGTCGTCTGCTTATCTCCTGTCACTGTAAGTCTCAGGATTGTTTTCATGCTCCTCTTCAAGTTTCTGGTCACAGTTTTTGCATACACCTGTTCAGATTACGTCCCATGTCATAGTTTCATGTTTATTTTTAGTTTGCCACAGTTTAGGCTTTAGTTTAGTTTTTTCCCCTCAACTCACCTTGTCTTGTTTTTGTTTTGGATATCAGCCTCAAAGAGCTGGCTTTGTGACAAACCTTTATTACAAGATGACCAACCAATCACAACAGATGCTGTGCCGAGGGTTTTCAGCAGAGGGCGCTGTCTCATTCAGCCAAGGGGTGCAGCAGTCTCCAGCCACACGTTGGCCTTTCCAACAGTGATCGTGAAGCCTCGGACAAACACCAGACATCAGGTTTCTCCCCACCTGCTCCTTAAACATCGCAGTCTCTTCCACAGTTTCATGTCTTGCCTATAAGTGTCCCCTCCACCCCAGCTCACGGTAACGTGACCACATGTGCACAGCAGAGCTGCTGCAGACATATTTGGACCTGTTTTCTCCAAGGAACTGACACCAGTGACCTTAGTCTTCGGGGACACAATGTCTGCACCTCGTCCTGATGCCCAGGTCCAGATGTGGGAGGAGATCCCTCAGGACAGCTGCTGAGTTGCTGCAGGGAAATTTCAGCTCAGTGGACTCACTTTGATGTTGATCTTTGGGGTATCGTTGAACTCTGTGTGAGTCAAACGATGTGGCACCGTTTCCTCCCGATCACGTCACCCAGCTTCGTTTCTCCCAGTGAGATCTGATGTTTGGTTTCTTTACTTTCTCTGATGGGTTTATTTTATACAGGAGTGTTTTTAATGGCTTTATTTCACCTATACTGTTTCTTTTCTGTGACAAATGATGTCATTAAATATGATAATTAATAATCACAGAAATAATAGTATTAATTTGGCGCAGTATGGCTGAGGTTTAGCCTCATGGCTTTTGCAGATGGTTCACTACATTCCAGAACCTTCCGTCATCCTGCCACAACAATGGGTCAAATTCTTTGAAGCACAGAAGAATTTATAGAAGTAAATTAATAAAACATTTTTATGATTAAACATATCCTAGAATCCAACAGTGACAGCTTGACTGCCCTAAACCACCACCCGGACCCCGCCCAGCATGTGTGCGTGTCAGTGGCGGTCCTAGCCTGTTTGGCGCCCTGGCGAACACTCCCCCCCACACACACACACACGCAACATATTAAGGATTGTACGTTAACATTGTTGTCAGAACCACACTGAATTTCACCAGAGAAACACGCACACATATGAAGAGAGAGTGTATACAAACAGCTACCAAACACGTCACACAATGAGAACAGGACAAATCAACAACTGACAAGGACTCATTAATATTAAAATCTGTAACATAATGTTTGGAGTTTAGTCTGTTACTGTTGCTGTTTTTACCATTTCTTCTTGCAGCAACTGTAACTCACATCATTTCCTTAGAGATTAATAAAGTATTCTGACTCTGATTGGTTCAGGATGAGCTGCCATTATCCAATCACACGTCTGCTTACCTGCATCTTTTGCTCGTTTCTCCTCCTCTTCTTTTCTCTTTTTTCTAAACTGAGCACCTGATGGCTTTGAACGTTTCTTGTCCATCTTACATTGGTTTTAATTTTGCACTCCAGTATGAACACCCATCCCCCAACCTGAGGATCACCACAACATAACCTAACAGACCTACACCTTAGTTCACAGATTCACTTTGTCTAAGGTGCATTTCACACGACCCAGGATTCAAATCATGAATCCATGATGGGCTTGGATTTACAGCATTATAAATGAAATGTGCTCTATTTGGAAGCAGCTGGCCCCGCCCCTTTCGACGGGTTGTGTGTGAGACTTTAAATCATCAAACTGTAAATTTTAAATTGTTATTGATCCTTTACCCCGAGTCCTAAAGTGTAGATTTATTTTCTTACTCTTCTTATATTTGTTTGTTTCCTTGCACCTCTGTAACTGCAGCCTCGTCGTCTCGTCTCTATATGCTGGACTGTCTGTAGCGGAGATGACAAAGTTTACTTTGACTTCAGCACCGCGCAGGCGCACCGAGGGCTCTCGCTCACTTCTCGTGTACAGAATTTCAAAAAAACATCGGTGCAAATTATAAGTCTGCATCATGATGTCTGGTGTTTTCGTGTTTGTTGTTTTGTTTTTATTTTTAAGTTGATTATTAGACGCTGCTCCAGCCAGCCAGAGAATCCCCCGCCGCCCCGCCCTCTCCTCCCTGTGCTGCAAGCAGCAGGCGCACCTTGCAAACGGAGGGCGCCCTTACTCCCAGCAAATGGGCGACAGAAAACCGATCGGTGCCTCTGACATTCCCAGTATTCGCTGGCTGATGTCGGGGCAGCAGGAGTACGAGCAACTTTTTTTTTTTTTTTGCCGATGCCTGTGATGCCGCCCGTGTCTAAGACCGCTACTGGTGCGTGTGGACCGAGGGGTTCGTCGTGCTGCTCCAACAGGAGTCCGGGAGGTGCGGCGTAGCAACAACGAGCGTGGAGACAAAGCTGGCTTTCAAAAAAAGATTTTTTATTAACAGGAAACTAAAACCGCCGTCCGCTCACCAGTAAAACACACAGTTCCACAGTGGGCCAGGAGCCGGCACCTGTGGGGTCATTACACTTCAACTCAATGAAAAACAGGCCTGCAGAGGGCGCTGTTGCACAGCTGCTCTATCAGCAGATCTTTTGTGGTTTCATACCATCAGTCATTTTCTTTTTGCTACGAGGTCACAACTTTAACAACCTGCAGGGCGGAGGTCATGTGACTCCAGTTTATCAAAATGAAGAGCGGGTGGAGCTCACTCAGGTTCCACATGATGACTCATCGCGGTCAAACAGGAAGGTTGCCGGGCGAGACATCTTTCTCCCAGCATGCTTTGATGATGACGGCATGAACCAAATATGTGGCGATCACATGATTAAAGACAGCGTCTGTCAGCAGAACGCCACCTGCCGTGACTGCGGGTAAACCCCACACGCTTCGGGCCACAAAGCTCTTCCCGCAGGTAGCGACCTCAGGGCTCGCAAAATTTTAAAATCCCCGGTAGCCCTTCGGGCAGGGACTCTTCAGTTTTTGGTAGCCCAAAATAAATTTAAGTAGCCCGAATAAAAAAAGAGCAATTTTTTGATTGATGCTTTGTTTTCTTTACAATATTATACATTAAAGTATAATATTGTAAAGGAAACAAAACATTAATCAAAAAATAGTTAAAACACAAATTACAACATTGTATAGAAATTACAATCATCAACTCAAATACTTGGTTCTAATTGAACAGAAATTTCTATGAACTTGTAAGAACTGTGTAGGACATGAATCTGTGTCAGATCCTGACTTTGAAATTTCCACTGAAGTCACGGTAAGAGGCGAGTGGAACCAAGATCGAGGCCGTTTGCTTTGTGAAGTTTGCACAGACGGCTACATTGTGCCAGTGGTAGTTCACTCTTTGCAACATAGTAGCTGTTCTAAACTGATTTTCAGGTTTATTTTTAGTTTGCAATTGGTGTTTGTTCTGGGAAAGATATTGCAGACTGAGCAATAATGCGTTTCTAATGGGGGCCTTTCTTAAAATGACTGGTCCCAGTAACAAAGGCGCTTGTCGACTCAGAAATCGAGGGAAAACCAACAACACACCCGGCAGAACATTATGTTATTTACACGGGTGCAGATAAGTGGTCCGCATGTGCGCATTCGCTGTCAAAATAAAAGACGCGCAGCAGATAAGAAGTTGCAGCGCGCGTTTGCGTCCATATAAAGGCAGTGTTTTTGTCCTAGAGTGGGATTTTCACGGCACATTCTGCACCACATCTCTGTGCGTTCATCATTTGTTTGAAGCCAGCTCACCTCCTGCAACCACTTGTCCGAGAATACGTGCTTCTTTTGTGGTTCGAACTCCTTCTGACATTTCTTTGGAGGTGGAGGAACATCACAGTAATTGCTTAAAGGAGCTTCTTCGACATCTTTAAGAGTTCTAAACTTTAAGAGTCTGTCCTCCTCCAGAAAATCGTATGTACCCAAACACGCGTTGCAACTTCTTATCTTGTGCGTGTTTTTTATTTTGACAGCGAATGCGCACCTGCGGACCACTTATGTGCAGCCCTGGTTATTTAGCTCGTCATATTGCATTCATTTTGTCCATGAAACCATAAAGCTGCACTTTCTTTTTGCCTTATAGTCTGATTTGTCATAACTTCTCCGTTTTGTGGTAAGCTTTTCTTTGGCTGTCACTTCTTCACCCTGACCTGTCTTATTTGGCTCAGCAGAACTGAAATGCTTTTACACACGGACTCACATAAGCTCAGCGATTCTCTGCGCGATCAACCTCTCACATGTTTAAGCTGCGGGAGATTTCACTTGTCATGTTTGCATAGTAAGCTAACGATTAATAAGACGATGTCAGAGGAATTGGTGCGCAAATTATCATCACTCACAGATCAGTGCTGTCGCTCTCTATACACAGTTCGCATGATTGCAAAGTGAAAGCAAAAAACAAGCGCAAATTCAAACGCGATTTCAATATGTCACATATTGGCAGTGGCTCACCGATGCCAATGACATAATTACCCAGCTACATTTCCGAAAGAATGCAAAAGCATTGACATATATTTTTCCTTCCTACGACAGCCCGACGGACAGGGCAGATATAGATTTTGGTAGCCCGACTGGAAAAAAAGACTGGCAAAAAAAAGATTTTGCGAGCCCTGGACCTCTACAGCTCCGGCGTCCCAGCGGCTGCTGCACGCTGCTGCATCTTCTGCCTGACGTGAGGCAGCACAGCGTCCCTGTAAAACACCTCCAGTTTGGACACTGTCTTCTCCCACAGCTCGGGGTCAAAGGTCACCAGGACCACAGCCGTTTCCTTCAGGGTGAAGACCACGAGGTCGGCCTCCCGCAGCCCCGTCACCGCCAGCTGACACTGGATCTGAGTGTAGTAGCTGTGGGAGGTCTTCAGGCGGTACACTGGAATCTGGAGGAGGAGGACACGAAATCAGAGAGGAAGAGGTGGAGGAATTGGAGGAGGAGGAAGAATCAGAGAGGAAGAGGAAGAGGAGCAGACTGATGTGTGTTTGCTACCCCGCCGCGCTCCCGTGTGGCCTCCTCATGCAGCTGCAGACAGAAGGCGGGGTCCTCCCTGCAGGCGTCCTCCACCCGCCTGTGTCTGTGCTTGTAGGGACACTTCACCTCCAGACAGAGCAGCCATTGGCCGCTTCGTCTGTCCGTCACGATGCCATCAGGACTGGCAGCCAACCAGGGCCTCCGGGGGTCGACGAACAAGCCACAGTCCCGAACGCAGACCTGCTGGCCCAACGCCGAGGACTTCAGCCTCTGTGGGGTGATGTAATCAGTGACATCATCAGCAAATGTTCAATAAAGTTTAGTGTGTAGAAAACAGCAGTGAAGGACCTCCTCCTCGTCCCCAGTTTGTAACGTTCTTGTGATCATTGCGGTTTTCTCACATATTTTGTGCGTTTTCTGATATTTTTCACTGATTCTGGTTTTCTTATTATTTTATACACATCTTTCTTTCACGTCACTGGTTTAAAACTATTATTTTCTCTGTTCACTGTTGACCATTACCATAATAATTAGTAATTAGTCATTTATTTGTATTTTACCTGTCAGGCGTCGCACTTTTTAGTCTTTTCCTCGTGATACTGAGCTTCTTTGACTTGTTAAATTAAACTTTAACTCAGAGCGCTCATAATGCCCATATATCCTGCTGGCCGTGTTTGTGAGATGGCGGAGTGTTACAAAGACGCTGAAACACACCTGGTACCTGCGGATGACCTCAGCCTCCATGTGGACCCCCCAGCTCATGGCTCTGGTCTGGACTCTGGGCCCCTCACCTGTCGAGACAGTCAGGTAACCAGTTACTGGCTGACCTCTCGGGATCCTGCACTTGTTACAATAAAACTCACACCAGCAGACGTCCTGGTGAAGCTGCTAAAAGATACATTTATATGGAGTCAGGGTACCAGGTGGTAGAAGGTGTGGCCTACCTGTGACAGCAGCCAGGTAGGAGGTGGGCGGAGTTTTGCTCTTGCCGTTAACAAAGCCGGAGCGAGCGATGCTGTGTGCCACCGAGGCCGTGATTCGGTTCTTCCTCCAAGCGAACCAGTCTGGGTTGTTTCTCTGTCCGCGGGTCAAGACTTCCACCTCCTCCACCACACACCGGTCCAGACGGACACCCACATCCAGGGGCACCTGCTCGGGTTTGGGAGGGGCTGCTGGGGAAGGTTTCTGGGGAGGATCTGGATCAGCAGCAACCGCCTCCTTCACAGGTTTCTGTGCCCGTTTCTGTCCTCCTTCAGGAGGAGGTCTCGCAGCCGAGGCAGCTTTTTGGGCGCCGCTGTTTCCTGGATCTGCCCGGGAGTCAGTCCCAGTCTGAAGGGGGCGCGCAGCACCGGGTCTGGTTTTACTGGAGGTTCTGGTTCCAGTGATGCCTTCTGGAGTCTGGATGGAGGGGTGGTATCTGACCTGAGGGAGGACTGGTTTCTGAGCCGTGCCAGTACCTGTGGAAGTCTGCTTGGTGTGGTGGTTCCGCATTGTTGTTGGGTCTTGATCCGAAAGGGGACCAGAAGAGAAACTGCAGGAAAGGAATGAAAAGCAGAAGAGTCTGAATCCAGGAAGCAATAAACGTGATCAGATGAAATAAAATCACGAAACGAAATGAATCACCATCATCGAAATGAATATCAAATCAAACGGGTAATAACAGATTTTTAACTTGACAGAGTCGACCGAGGCTTTTATTTTGAAGAGTCAGATGTTTCGCCACACATCCGGTTCAAACAGCCGAAACAAACCACGTGATCGCCCGACCCGTCCCCAAGCACATACACTCCTGCCACCAGACTCCGTTCAGATTTGTGTAGAAACACGGAGCTCGGCGCTCCGGTGGACGCAGGCTCACCGGGAGGCGTTTGAGACTCACGGGGAGGAGCCGCTCTGGTTTTCGGCCCGGACCTCACGAAGGCAGCGTTCATCGTTTTTCAGGGAGATCCTTCCAAATAATCAGGCCAACTTTAACGTTTCCTCGTCTGTCTTTCAAGAAACAACTAAAAGCTCATATTTTTTAGTTTTTATGCGCTGTTATTTTGTTGTGAAGCACTCCGTGATCCTTGTCTTAATACAATTTTACTTACTTTTATAATGTGTTCTTAGGGTCCTCGTCTTATGGGAAATAGCTTGATCTCTTGAAACAGAAAAACAGGGAAACACAGAAACGGAAGGAGGCCCTAAAGTGAATGAATTTTGAATAGAGTCTGGTTGAAGCCGCTCCGGCTCCTCTGAGAGCACACGGCGAGGTTAGTTCGTGTTTCCAGACCTCGGCCTGTCTGTTCTACGCTCATTAAGCTGTAAACCAGCGGGCTGGCTCCTTATCTAACTGCCAGGTGAGTGAAAGTGTCAGAATGTACCTTACCTGTCTCTGCTGTCGGTCTGAGAGCAGAAACGAAACCGAGTCTATTTAAAGCTTCGCTGACTCATTATCCCGTGACACCAGACACGTCCCGGCATGTTTCAGCTCAGCCTGCTCCCAATAATCTGGGGGATCATCGATGAATCGTATCAATAACAACCGGAAGACTCGGGTTTGGAGTTTGTTAATACAGCCACAGTAGACGCTGAACACTCTTCATCATCACTATCACTGTGTACGAAGGACGAGCTGCCGTCAGCCCACCTGTGTGCAGGTCGCAGTCTCACCTGGAGGCGTGGCTTCGAATCCACTTCTGACAAAACGCTTTGCTCTTGTTTGTTTACAATAGTGAAAAACAGTGATGCATAAAAATACCAACTATGCATTTTAATATGCTGATTCAATTCAACTTTATTTATACAGCGCCAAATCACAACAACAGTCGCCTCAAGAGAGATAAGATAAGACTTTATTGATCCCACAACGGGGAAATTTTTGCGTCACCTCAGCTCAGGTACAGATATATGAAGGAAATACAAAAATACAATTTAAGTACAATCAATGAAAAAAGTAAGATAATACACTATATACAATGGTAGCATACACAGTATGTGATTATGGATATAGTTGGAAATACGGAAGACATAAACTATATAGCTTGGAAGGTCATGGAAGGTCCATTATGCATGAAGTGGTTACCGTGGATGTTCACAGTGTCCAGTGACTTATGACATCGTGATTGAGGAGTTATAGTCTAACTGCTGTTAGACTTGCTTTACATTGTAAGGTAGACCCTACAACAATAGATACAGAGAAAAACTCAACAATCATTTGACCCCCATGAGCAGCACTTTGGTGACAGTGGGAAGGAAAAACTCCCTTTTAACAGGAAGAAAGTGCTCTAATAGGGTGATATGGTACTACAAGGTCATTAAGATAAGATGGGGCCTGATTATTTAAGACCTTGTATGTGAGGAGCAGGATTTTGAATTCTGGATTTAACAGGAAGCCAAAACAGGAGAAATCTGCTCTCTCTTTCTAGTCCCTGTCAGGACTCTTGCTGCAGCATTTTGGATTAGCTGAAGGCTTTTCAGCGAGTTTTTTGAACATCCTGATAATAATGAATTACAGTCGTCCAGCCTGGAAGTAATAATACTGGTACTGTCTCCAGTCTGGTCAGAGCCCGCTAACTGTCTTTGGTTCTGTGTGGTTGGCTGAACCGCTGCTCGCCTCACTGAAGAGAATTTGACAGGAAGTGGCGAGCTCCTGTTCTTTGAGTCCTTGTTCTGTTAGACCTCAGTTTGTGTTGAACCGCTGTGATGTGTCCTCCTGCAGCGGATCATGCGGGTCTCTCGGGTCTCTGCCGGCCTCTTCCTCACTGATCTGGACTCGGCTCTGAACACCAGCGTGTTGACCAGCAGAAATGTCACTCTCATCATCAACGCCAGTGGGCTCGAGGACATTTCCTACCCGCAACTGGATGGTCTGCAGGTGCTCCACATCCCCGTCCAGGACCAGCCTCATGCCCCCCTCAGAGAGTACTTTGACCTGGTAACTGAACGGATCAACCAGAACCAAACGGGGGCAACTCTGGTCCACTGCACCGCCGGCAGAAGCCGGTCCTCTGCGCTGATCATGGCCTACCTCATGAGGTAGCCACAGTGCTTTAGTCTCACTTTGACAGTCAGGTTCTGGTCTCTGATGTGGTTCTGGTCTCTGTGCTTCAGGTCTCAGGGTCTCAGCCTCCGTCGAGCTCACCAACTTGTTCTGGAGCAGCGACCATTTATTCGACCCAACGCTGGTTTCTGGAGGCAGCTGATAGACTTGGAGAGGACCCTGTTTGGTAGGAACACGGTGAGGATGGCGAGGACACCAGGCGGCGTCCTTCCTGAAGCTCTGGAGGACTCGGACGCTGCAGCGGTGCACTGCCTGAATGTCTGATGCTGGCTGGCTCTGCAGCGTTTTCGGTCTGAAGCGCTCTGAGGAACTGCTTCCACGTGCTCTTCCTGTTGTTGGGAGGAGCTTATAAACCTGTGCATATTTCTCCTGTTCTCTGGGCCTCAGAGTGCTGCTCTGCGATTGGTCGTGGTTTAAATGCCGCTGAAATCATCTGTTTTCTGCAGTGTGTGTGTGTGTGTGTTATGGTGCCAGACGGTTATTTACTTGTAATTTTAATGGTACAAATGAAAAAGTCACATGACTGAGCAACTGGTTCAATCAAACCTTTATTTAAAAAAAACCCCAAAACAAAAAAAAAAAAAAAGCATCAGCAACAGTTCAGGTCAGACGCTGCACACAACCCTGCAATCAAGCTGAACTGAGCATGTGCAAGAAACGCGTGAAAACAACAAGTAAGAAAAAGTTTTATCAAGACAGCAGATTGACCACATTAGTCCGGGGGCGGGGCTGTAGGGGGCGGGGCTGTGTGTGTGGGGGGCTGAGGTCTCAGTACTGGAAGCTTCTCTTGGTCTGGATGTCATCGAGGATCTGCTGCAGCTCCTCGTCCTCGAAGCGACCCTCCAAGCTGAAAACACAGAAAACTTTATTGACACAGCAACCGAACAACCACACAGACACACACACAGGTGTCGTCATGGAAACACAGCATCGTCACAGATCACTGACGCCACCTGCTGCCGGTTCTGCTCTGAAGTATCTGCAGAACTGAACCAGGACCAGCTCTGGACAGGAAACTGAATCTCTCTGCAGCTGTGTACCTGACTCCGTGGTATAATTCTCAGACACGTAGCCTAAAGCAGACGACTCGTAAGCTGGAGAGTCACAGATTTAGAGGATCATCATTTAGCCTGGAGAAATAGTTTGCTGCTTTATAAGAAAGCCCTCCACAAAGCCAGAACATCTTACTATTCATCACTGATTGAAGAAAATAAGACCAACCCCAGGTTTCTCTTCAGCTCTGTAGCCAGGCTGACAGTCAGAGCTCTGTCGAGCCAACCATCCCTTTAACACTAACTAGTAATGACTTCATGAACTTCTTCACAAATAAAATTTTTATCATTAGAGGAAAAATTACCAATAATCATCCCACAGATGTAATATTATCTACAGCTACTCTTAGTACCATTGATGTTAAGTTAGACTCTTTTTCTCCAATTGATCTTTCTGAGTTAGCTTCAATAATTCCTCCAAACCATCAACGTGTCTTTTAGACCCCATTCCTACAAAACTGCTCAAAGAAGTCCTGCCATTAATTAATTCTTCGATCTTAAATATGATCAACCTATCTCTAATGATCAGCTATGTACCACAGGCCTTCAAGCTGGCTGTAGTCGGTCTTGTGTCAGTGAAGTAAAAGACGGATTTAATGCGACAGGACCATTCAAACAGCAGTCGCTTTCTAAAACACCGGATGCAGTGGATGCTAAAGTATTCGGCCCCCTTGAACTTTCCCACATTTTGTCACATTACAGCCACAAACATGAATCAGTTTTATTGGACTTCCAGGTGAAAGACCAACACAAAGTGGTGCACACGTGAGAAGTGGAACGAAAATCATTCATGACTCCAAACATTTTGTACAAATAAATAACTGCAAAGTGGGGTGTGTGTAATTATTCAGCCCCCTTTGGTCTGAGTGCAGTCAGTTGCACATAGACGTTGCCTGATGAGTGCTAATGACTAAATAGATGCACCTGTGTGTGATCTAATGTCAGTACAGATACAGCTGCTCTGTGACGGCCTCAGAGGTTGTCTAAGAGAATATTGGGAGCAACAACACCATGAAGTCCAAAGAACACACCAGACAGGTCAGGCATAAAGTTACTGAGACATTTAAAGCAGGCTTAGGCTACACAAAGATTTCCCAAGCCTTGAACATCCCACGGAGCACTGTTCAAGCCATCATTCAGAAATGGAAGGAGTATGGCACAACTGTAAACCTACCAACACAAGGCCGTCCACCTAAACTCACAGGCCGAACAAGGAGAGCGCTGATCAGAAATGCAGCCAAGAGGCCCATGGTGACTCTGGACGAGCTGCAGAGATCTACAGCTCAGGTGGGGAATCTGTCCACAGGACAACTCTTAGTCGTGCACTGCACAAAGTTGGCCTTTATGGAAGAGTGGCAAGAAGAAAGCCATTGTTAACAGAAAACCATAAGAAGTCCCGTTTGCAGTTTGCCACAAGCCACGTGGGGGACACAGCAAACATGTGGAAGAAGCTGCTCTGGTCAGATGAGACCAACATGCAAAACGCTGTGTGTGAAAACTAACACTGCACATCACTCTGAACCATCCCCACTGTCAGATATGGTGGTGGCAGCATCGTGCTCTGGGGGGGCTTCTCTTCAGCAGGGACAGGGAAGCTGGTCAGAGTTGATGGGAAGATGGATGGAGCCAAATACAGGGCAAACTTGGAAGAAAACCTCTCGGAGTTTGCAAAAGACTTGAGACTGGGGCGGAGCTTCACCTTCCAGCAGGACAACGACCCTAAACATGAAGCCAGGGCAACAATGGGATGGTTCAAAACCAAACATATCCATGTGTTAGACTGGCCCAGTCAAAGTCCAGATCTGAATCCAATCCAGAATCTGTGGCAAGATCTGGAAACTGCTGTCCATCTGATCTGACTGAGCTGGAGCTGTTTTGCAAAGATTTCAGTCTGTAGATGTGCAAAGCTGGTAGAGACAGACCCTAAAAGACTGGCAGCTGGAACTGCAGCAAAAGCTGGTTCTACAAAGTATCGACTCAGGGGCTGAATAATTACGCACACCCCACTTTGCAGTTGTTTATTAGTAAAAAAATGTTTGGAGTCATGTATGATTTTCGTTCCACTTCTCACGTGTGCACCACTTTGTGTTGGTCTTTCACCTGGAAGTCCAATAAAACTGATTCATGTTTGTGGCTGTAATGTGACAAAATGTGGGAAAGTTCAAGGGGGCCGAATACTTTTGCAACCACTGTAGGTAAGTATCGGATTCAGTACCACATTCAAAAGTGACCCAGATTGGATTTGAAAATATTGGATTTGCTGTTCACACTGTCATTACCATGATCGGATACGGGTCGCAAAGGGTGAAAAAAAGTCAGATTTGATGTGCTTTCGCCTGCAGTGTGAACGTAGCTTTGTTATTCTGCAATAGACCTAGGATTCCCATGATGCACTGGGTTTTTCCTTTCCAGTCACCTTCCTCACTATGTGCTAACAGACCTCTCTGCATTGAATCATATCTGTTATTAACCTCTGTCTCTCTTCCACAGCATGTCTTTATCCTGTCTTCCTTCTCTCACCCCAACCAATCACAGCAGATGGCCCCGCCCCTATAAAGCTCCTTGAGGTGACTGTTGTTGTGATTTGGCGCTATATAAATAAAATTGAAATGAACTTTCAAAATAAAGCTGCAGGGCTGGTCAGGACTGTTTTTATGAAGTGTTTTACGTGGCCCGTGTGAGTGCAGCGTCACACGCAGTGCTCTGTTGTCCAGATTCTGTACAATAAAGTTCAGATTTGTCTCATGAAGCTGTTCCACTGTGCCAAAAATCATTATTTCAGTCATAAACTGATATAAAAAACTGGAGAGGTGGTCACAGGTTCATCCTGTGGGCTCAGACTAAAGCCAACTGTCTCACCCAGCTGACTCGCACAGCCAATCAGGATGAGCCTGTGCCTCCACCTCCACCTGCTTTTCAGTGATCTTTTATTTTTCATCTGAATCGTTAAGATTAAGACAGACACGTTCATTAAATCAGAAGTGTGAACAGGTAACACTTCCCGCCTGTGGAGGAAACACGACCCGTGTATGTAATGGTGGAACGGCAGGAAACGCATCACTCTCCGTGCCCTCGCCTAACTGGTTGTTGTTCCATGGGCTTAATCAGAACGGTCCCATTTGTCACTACCCGATCCGTACTGGAAACCCGATCGGTACCACGCATGTGTGAAAGGCGTCTACTTCATTTCACGATAGTTACAGGTCAGAGTATCTGTTGAGATGTTAACAATAAGTATCTCTTAAAACTTTTGCAATAATGAAACATTCAATACAATGTAGACAAAAACGAAAAATAAAAAGATAGTTACGGATCAGGACTCCCCGATGCTTACCGCGCATGTGCAGATGTTTTCTTCTTCTTCTGTTCGTTTAATGGCAGTTTACTGCCAGTGTACGAGGACACTGCCACCTGCTGACCGAGCGAATGAACCCTATTGTAAACTGAATTAGCGTCGTTACAAACGTGTGTTAAATTTGATTTAGTGATAGTCGAGTGTGTTTATGCTTGTCTGTGTGGAGAGGATTGTTGGAAAAGTGATGATAATGTGCGCTATCACTGTCAATTGTCAGTAAACACTTCATCTGGCTGATGAATCTTCACGTGACACATTACAAAGTCTGTATTATTAACTCTGTAATTAGGCGCCATTCTTCTTATTTTACGGCGCTGTTGTTCAATCGGGGGACGCTCTCTGAGGAGAAAAGCATGAAGTTGTTTGTATACGGAGGTGTCCATTGTTTAAATGTCCGAAAAAGAGGCAGAGCTGTCGAGAAATGCTAGGAGCTAACTGGGCGCTAACCGTATCATATTAACTGTCACAGTGTTGGCAAAGAGAGAAAGTGACGTAAGATTTGTGCATGCGTGGTACCGATCGGGTTTCCGGTACGGATCAGGTAGCGACACCATCCATGTGATGGTCATGTGACCACGCCCCTCAGCTACAGAGTAAATGGTCTGTGTGCAACGACTTCCTACAGACACACGCAAGGAATTCTTACCAACCCCACTCATGCTGTGATCACCCACCCACAGGTAGGGATGGGTATTGATAAGATTTTCACGATTCCGATTCCATTTTCGATTCGATTCTTTATCAATTCTTTATCGATTCTTTTTAAAAAAGGAGAACACTAAGGTCGATTAGCTTAGAACTTTGTTTTATATCTTCTCTTTGAACAAGATAGAAATTTAGGAGTAACATGGCCTTACAAACCCAACAGTGAGATATTAAGAGATCCAGCCTACGGCTCTTCAATGGGGTGTCACAGGGTCCCCGGGGAAAAAAATTGTAAATGTAAAATAATAAAATAAATATTCTTCTGTAGCAACAACAAAGTATAACATAAATTATTCTGTAGCAATTACACAAGAATATCCAGTAATGTCCCTGCCTACAATTAAACACATTCACTTACCGAAAATCGGGGGCATCTGCTGTGGCAAACGGGTGCAAGCCTTTGACCACAAACTGAGTCTCTGCTCGGTGACATTAGTCTATCCTGCCTGAAAGGAGACGCTACCGGTAGACTGCAGCGAGAACTGCCAGCATCTGAGCCAGACTCTGTCTCATCATGGTCACCTAAACGCACAGTAATGGCAGATAAGGCAGATCGCGCTAACATAATATGCACTGTTAGTTGATTATTTACGTGCCGCATTAACGGGAGAGGACGTGCAAACGTTACCGCTGCTGCTGGGTTGAGATTCACGAGTCCGGAGCGGAATTAAAAACACGACGTTCATTTAAGGTCATCGCGTGTTTTGTGAGCAAATGCTTTTGCATATTCGTAGTGTTTCCTCCCTTAAATATCTACTTTGCAAGTATTGCAAGTTGCCCTGTTGTCATCCGTTCTCGTAAAGTATAACCAAACTTTTGAGCGTTTGAGCCGTTTAGGCGCCGTGTTTCCTGCCAGGTAAATGACGCTCCGCAACGTGGTGACGTCATTCAGGGCGACTGGAATCGATAAGGGAATCGTTTGCAAAAATGGCAAACAATTCCAAGGAATTGAAACAGTGGGAACCGGTTCTCAACAAGAACCGGTTTTCGATACCCATCCCTACCCACAGGTGTGGTTTCTGGATTCCAAATGTTGTGGCCATTTTTGTTGAATGTTTATAAAATGCAGTTTGTATTCATTTTAGTTCTTTAAAGTTGTAAGAATATGCTGACCTAGTTTTGTTAAGTAAATTTGTAATTAATTTTTGGAAAAGTTCTTTGGAAAGTGATTGGTTTATTAGCTTATGGAGCCTCCCATTAATCAGGGGATTAAGAGCACCTGGAGGGGTGTGGTAAATGTTTTTGGTTTTTTGTTTGCCAAATGTCTGATGGGAAGACAGGACGGTTAGAAAATGATTTTTTGACCACTTTTGAAGTTGTTAAAGCAAATTAAGTTAACTTTCGTTTAAGTTGTAAGAAGTTATTTGGTTGATTTTTGTTTATAATTTTGCACGAAATAAACGCCATATGATTTTTAAACAATGGAGTCAGAAGTGCGTTCCAAAAGCAAACCTCCCGTTGCCACCCACGGCCTTTTCGGTGTTTGGAACATAAAAGGCCGTGACACCAAATGTTTCCACCTGCCGCATCCAACCGGTCACAGCTGATGGCCCCGCCCCTCCCTGAGCCTGGTTCTGCCAGAGGTTTCTTCCTGTTAAAAGGGAGTTTTTCCTTCCCACTGTCGCCAAAGTGCTGCTCATAGGGGGTCAAATGATTGTTGGGTTTTTCGCTGTATGTATTATTGTAGGGTCGACCTTACAATATAAAGTGTCTTCAGGGAACTGTTGCTGTGATTTGGTGCTGTATAAATACAACTGAACTGAATTGAACCTGCCTATGTGTTTAACTCAGCTAGTTATGAACTGTGGAGCAGCTCCTGTACCTCAACACTGCAGCTGTCAGAGGCTTTTATTGTGAAGTTCCTGCTGTGACGTGGATCTGACTTACCTGGGGATCAGGGCTTTGGCCTCCTCTGCGGCTTCTGGACACAGGTTGGCCAAACTGGCGAGCTCGAACTTGTGGAGCTTCTTCTGCAGCAGGAGGCTGAAGACAGAAAGATGACAGGGGTCAGAACCGGATCGCCTCAGACCTGGGTAGGAGCCGGGGCGGGGGCGTACCTGCGCACGGCCGTGATGGTCTCGCGGTTCTTGAAGCGGCTGAAACGGGCCGTGTAGTTGAGGGTCTTCATGAAGACCTCGGACAACTCCTGCTCGTCCTCGGCGCTCTCGTTCTGCTGCTTTCTGTGCTCCAGCAACATATGGACCTCCGAGTTCAGCAGCGTCTCTGCGTTCTCGAACTCTGAGGGGGAGGAGGAGGGGTTAACATCTGTCAATCACTCAGCTCAGAGAGGCTTTGAACCTTCAGCCGAACCCACAGACAGCAGCTCGGTCTGTGTACCCGCGTGCACCCACGGACCGCCCGCGCGTGTCTGTAGTTGTTCGAGAGTGCGTGCGCGCGCTGCAGGTACTCACCTTTTGGAAAGAGCAGCTGAGAAGCGTCCTCTTCAATATCACCAACATGCGGAGGAGCCGCGCCGCCTCCAGCCGCCATGTCGAGGAGCATTCAGGAGCGTGAAGCCGCCCGGAGGGTGAGACACAGCTGCCCGGTCAAGCCTGGCAGCTCGGCAACAAAGCGCAGGTCGGGGGTGAAATCCCGGAGAGAACGGTCGGGGGGTAGAAAGCAGCGCCGCCGCTCCGGACCGCAAGAAAACAGCGAGAACTACTTCCGGGGCGCCCACAGTCACTTCCGCTCTTTGTGACGACATTAAATAACATTATGAAAAACAGAAGGAGGGTGCAGTTTGTGCCAAAGAGATGACAATATAAAAAAAAATTACATAAAATTAGAGAATCAGGTCGACAGTTCATTTTCCTGTCTGGCAGGGATTCTTTCAAAGTAACAGTCTCTGCTAGCAGCGCCCTCCTGCGGACGGGAGCGGCAGCTTCGCACTGAGTGTCAGAGAATAGTTTTAAGCAGTTTAAATAAGATTATTTTGTTACATGAGTGCCGGAAGCCGCTGAACCCCGACAAAAAGAAACAGAACAGAATCTATCTCAGCGGTCGTAAAAGGGAGACTGCGTTGGCCGGGAATCGAACCCGGGTCAACTGCTTGGAAGGCAGCTATGCTAACCACTATACCACCAACGCCTGAAGGCAGTGGCGCTGTACCACAATAAAACACACGCAGCATCAGTATGACTCAATATGGCGTAACGTGACGGCTGTGACCTCACAGCAGGGAGGTCCTGGGTATCACAGAAACTCAGGAGAGGCTTCTCCAAGCACACCGGCCACAAAGTCAACAACCTAGTGTAGCTGTGCAGTACAGCGACGAGAGCTCAGACCTGGAGAAACCAAACAGCCACTTCATAATATCAGCTATCAATTTTATTTCTACAGCACAAAGTGCTTCACAAGTAGTTCATGAACAAGAGAAAATAGAAAAATAACACATGATATAAGGCAAACGCAACATATTTAACATAAAAACAAAACAAACACAAAACAAGCCTGATGGTGCTCAAACTGAACTTTGAGTTTCATCAAGCCAGTGTAAAAAACGTGAGTTTCAAGACGAGATTTGAAACACTGTATGGACTCTGAAGTACGAATATCAAGTGACAAGTGATTCCCAGTGTTGGGAAGGGTACATTTAAATGTATTCCATTACAGATTACAGAACACATGCCCCAAAATGTATTTTGTAATGTATTTGTAACTGAATACTTTGGATTACTTAATCTATTATCATGCTTTTTATAACTACATGAATGTCCTATTGCTGTGTGATTCATTACTGTTACTGAAGGTTACTCTCCACACCAACACCAACTAGATGTTTAAATCTTAATATAAATGAGTAACAGTAGGTGGACATTAGGTAAGGCTGCACTTTTTGCAGCGATCTCGTGTAGAAAACTATTTCTGTATCAGTAATATGTTTTCTTTCTGTCTGTTAATAATCATGTGGAACTGCACATGATTATTTGCAGCTAGCAGGTTGTTAATGCTATCCATTAAAAACAGCATGTTAATACGTGGAGATCCTGAAAGCTGCTCCAAAAATGATCATTTTTTATTTGAAATATTTGTTCAGTTCTCCTCCAAACCCCAGCAGCTGTCTGTTGTAGGCTTTGATTGTTTACTAAAATAATAATAAAAGTGTTCTAACATCTCACTGATTTTATGTGTACTGTGTTTATTAAAAGAGATGAAGCTTGTGCTTCTGTCATGTAGTGATTATGCTTAACTGTATGATGCTTATTAGACATTATGAAACAGATGATACATGAAAGTGAATTTTGCCAAAGTGCTTAAGATGCTTTTTTAAAAATTTTTTTATTTTTTTTATTTTTTTATTTTTTTCCTGTCCCATTTGGATCTTTAGTCGTCAGAATTGTTGTCTGAAGGCCAAGAAAGATGCCAAGTGGATTTACTTTAACTGGGTGTCAAAGTATTTAATACTTTGGGAGTAAGTAAAAGACTCATGAAATCAATTCAGACGCAGCTGGCTGTTCACCTGCATCTAAAGGTCAAAGGTCACTCTTTGAGGATGCCAGTGTTCACATGTTGGACAGAGAAGACAGACGGTTTGAAAGAGGAGTGAAAGAAGCATCTATGTCCACTGTGAACGACCATCTTTGAACAGAGGGCGGGGCTTACCACACCAACTGTCGGCCATCTGTAATCTGGTCGTCTTAACGCCCACTCACACCTTGGGTCAGTTGATCTCAGTAGGTCACATGATAGGGGGCAGGGTCTTTGAGTGGTGTCACCTGCTGATGACGACACACCCTTTTCACACCTTGGGTCATGTGATGAGCAGTGTTGGTCAAGTTACTTGAAAATAGTAATTAGTTACTAATTACTGATCACTTCTCTAAGAAAGTAATCCCATTACTTTACTTAATTTTCAAAAGTAATTAGTTACTTAGTTACTTTTTAAAAACATGATACACGACCTGAATACGTAATAAAGAACAGACCTTTCAGCCCAATTCTATTTTTCTCCATAATCCATCATATCAAACTGAATCAAATGAAAAAGTCTCTTTTTAAAAAACCCTGAAGGAAATTGGGTTAAGGCTGTGGGCCTTATGCCAGCGCCGTCTTACCCTTACACAAACATCACATGTGGAAGGCATGTCAGAGAAGTATAAATAATAATAATAGTAAATAATCATTCTGTACATCCTATAATTTTTAATCCTACAACTGTTTATAACTTGCATAGTTCACATTTCTGTATAGCTGTAGCTCTCAGATTCAGAACAGGACACCGTGGGACACAGACGAACCAGCAACAGGCAGGAGAACTCACAGGGCTTAAATACACACACCAATAATCAGGGGATGAGAGACAGGAGGGCAACACGGCTGGGAGGAATCAGAGCTGACGGGACAGGGGAAACGTGAACTGAACACACTCACGTCAGACAGAGACCTTCACAATAAAACAGGAAACTGACAGAGAACCAGACAGGACACTGAACTTGACAGGCGGACTCATAAGTAGACACAATAACACCATGGACAGACAGAGGGAACAGAGAAGTGGGAGCAGGCAGGCAAAGAACAGAAACCTAACAAATGGCAAAATCACAACAGAATACACACTCGGAATGAACAAAAGCATAAGGAAACACAAAACACTGAGTCCACAGACTCAGGACCATGACAATAACCTTTCAAATGTCTTTTTTAGAGTTCTATGAAAATTTTAAGCTTGCAAAGAAAAGCGTCTGGACTTCTTTAAGTTTCCTTGAAGATGTTTCTCCTCTCATCCAAGAAGCTTCTGCAGTTCTAAGAGCAGTTGGTGGAGCGTCCCTTTTTCACATGACTGTAGCAGCACATGTACCTGTTGAGGCTTTTCCATTGGGACAAAGTCGTGCTGGTCAAAGTCGTCTTTCGTCTGAGGCCATTCATGGTGATGGCGTTTTGATGGGACCCTTTCTTTAAGTAGATGTCGGGGGGACTTATTAAGTCAGTAACTGTATAATGACTGATAATGACGAGCCCAAAGATACTTACCTAGACTTTGATGGGTCCTAAATAAAAGACAGAAAAGATGCATGTAAATAAGACATTTAAAAAAGCATCTTGAGAAGCCTGAAAATATAAAGTCAGACCTTCTTTCTAAGTGAGACTCCAAATCCAGTGAATGCCTGTAACTGCCAGGTGTAAGACTTTCAGAACTGAGTGGACCTAAAAATAAAAACCCTTTATGTGTTAATACAGTTGTAAACAATTATTGGTAACACTTTATCACAAGAGGCTGTGATGTTTATCTTACCTTTCATATGTGAACTAAACTCTGCCTGTTAAAAGTATAAAAAGAGAGTTAAACGACAATGCTTGGTGAAATTTGTAGAATAAAATCAAATGTATATATGAATAAGGAAAGCATGTTTATTTTACAGTATTTCTCATAGGACTTAGTTTGTTAAGAGATGGTGAATAAAACGCAAACAACACCTTCTTATAGGTTCAGCATTTTCAGCTACTTACATTTCTAGTGGTCCCGTGCTCTCTGCTGAAATCAAATGACATTAAATAACATGTCAGAAGAGCCTCCAGCATTTTCTGTGATAATCTTTCCAACCAGCAGATGGTGTCATCGCTACACTGTACAAACTGTGGGGTGTTGTTTTTGCTTTACACCATTATTGCAGGGGAAAACGTCACACTGGGTTATCGTCAACTCCAGCAGATCTCTGCTGCCTGCTCAAGGACCACTAGAACCTCTTCAAGGACTTCTTAAACCAGATCAAGGCCATGCATGTTCTCCTGAACCTCTCACAGCCTCCCCATAGAGATCAACAACCTAATCAAGGACCTCCATGACCACCTTTAAGACCTCTGCTACCCCCAAAAGAGTCTCTACCTCCTCCTCAAGGACCTTTCCTATTTTCTCCAGGACTCCCAAACTAAACTAACCATTACAACAGAGAATCCTGTTCTCTGATTGGCTGTCAGCTGTCTATTAAAGACAGAGTCCAGGTAAACCAGTTAAACCTTATATATAAACTACAGCACTACAGGACTGCCTGGAACCTCCTCAATGACCTCTGATGAGTCCTGAAGGACTCACCTCTGGAAACTCTCCAAAGAAAAAACTATGCAGAGAGACAACAGACAATGTAGTTTAGCTTTGTACAATTCGATCTATGAATATGTCACTGATTTCTCCTCACATTTAAACATTTACATTGAATAATACATTATATATGAACATTTTCTGTATGATATAAATCACAGCTCTGTGATGTAAAACATCATCTGACAGTTTCATTTTGTTTTGTAATTTTTAAAAGTTTAAATGATGATATTACTTTTCTCATAAAGAGGTAAAGGAAAACAAAAATGTGATCTGGTCAATGAAAACACATCACCAAGATCTGAAAATATTTAACCACGTCTTCTGAGAAAAATAAGAAACATGATCATGCTTTGAAAACTGACAGAGAAAAAAAAATAAAACAGATCAATTCTCATAAAATGTCTAATAATAAATGAATGAATAAAAATAAAATGTGTTTTCATTGGTTGTCAGTATTTTATGTAAAATATAAAACCAATGTAATCCAGTTTGCCTCAATATATTATACATTTTGCTTTACTTTGAAATGTATGTATATAATATAAGTATATGTATGTATTATGAACTTTATGGTACATTTATGACCATATGTCAGGTCAAATCTTATTTTAATTTTACACTACATTTTATTATTTCTTTTTCTTCAACATTTAATTTTCTTTCTTCAGTTTTTTTGATAACTAAAATAGAAATAAAATGGAGCTAAAGATCCCTCTGACACTCATTTTTCACTTCATATTGTTATCGTGTGATCTCATTGTGTTGTGTTTGTGTTTATTTGATCTCAATTATCTATTCTATCTAAATTTTTAGGCAATTGTATCTTTTTATCTGCACCATCACTCAAGAAGCTGTTAAATGGTGTTTCACTGTTTTGGAAACAATGACAAAAAGTTCTGTTCTATTCTATAATGTCATTTCTACCAGTAGAAGAAAACAGAAAACTCTAATGTCTCTACTAAACCTCAGTGTCATCTGACATAAATCAAACAACTGGAGGAAGTTACATTTTAGGAAAGACACAATGTTCATTTAAAAGTTTATAACTTTTACAGGATCTTTCTGAAGCTGTTTTATCCTCATTTGTTACTTTATTTTGTGATTTTCCAACTTTTCCAGAGAGGGGCTCTGTAACAGTGTTTTACCTGCAGTAGAAGTCAGATCCAACCATCCTGCTCTTTGTGTTTTCTTCTCTTCTATTCCTGAAGGGGTGAGTCCAAATCACACAAACAGGTGTCTCTCTCTCTCTGTGTGCCTGTGGCCCCGCCCCTCCCTGACCTGCCAGTCCCAGCTTGTCCTCCTTGCAGAACAACAGCGCCCTCTGTTGTTCTGCAAGCAGGTGGTGCATCATTTAGTTCAGGGGCTCAAAAAACTTTTTGATAACAAACCACAGAATTAAACATTGAGCATTATAAATTATTTATGTATATGCAGTTTTTCTATAGTTTTATACTTTGTGCCTTTCTTTTCTCCTTTAATCCTCTTGCTTTTTATTCATTCGTTTCCTTATTTATGTCTGAACTCTGGGGGTCAAAGATAAATGTCATTTTGATATTCTATATGTTCTGAACACATAACAGGTTTGACAATAAAGGTAACTTTAACTCTTTTGACCTTTAATTATTCCTCCTCTGTATAAATTTCAGTGTGTAACTATTCCTGAGCTTTGAGAAAATTCAGACAAAATTTACATCAAAATCTGTGGTTCAGTTAGGAATAGTGTTCAGTGTTATTCAATGTGATATAATTGCTCTAACTGAAAAACCAACAGAACAAAAGTGTTTTTAGGAGGTCTGATACTGAATTGCTCAAACGTAATGTGTACAAAAGCTGTGAAATTGTTCACTTCTGTGAATCACGTTTAAGGCCGATGTGAACAGTTCATAACTAAAAGTAAAGATGGTCGACAAATACCTCCATAAATGATCAATATTTGCAACGTTATTCAGAACAAAATGCAGTCTGTTGAAAAGAGTAAACTCTGTGGGTTTGTGTAATTCAGCAGCTAATTCAGAAGGTTTGTTATATCTGGCTCCAGCAGCTGCACATGTCGATTGTGGGTTTGTCACATTTAAAATGCCTTTAAATATAAATGTAATAAAAATAATAAAATGTACAATAGGAAAAGTTACTGAGGTGAAAATCCGTGAGAAAGTCTCAGAGAGGTTTAAGCTGAAGCGACAGACTAATTAAAAATTCCTCAAACCGAGATGGATTTAATGTGAACAGCTGTTGTAAATATTTTGTTTTTTAAAACCAATGACCCACAGAAAGTATGATCATTAGTTTGTCCTCGCAGGCTTTGTGATATTATCCTCACAAAATATTTGTTTTTGCCAAACTGTAAAAATGAAATGAAATGTCTTTAAAAAATGTGTTTATTTGGCATTATCTTTATTATTGTTTGAATAAATGCATCGTACAAAGTACAAATATAGAATTTTAATTTGGTCATTTTACACTGTTTCACTACAGAATTGCTTTTTAAGCCTGAAACACAATGAACTGATAGATATTAAACTATATTTACAACAAAAATGAAATCAAAATGGAAGACTACTGTTATCTTCATGTGATGGTACAAAGCCTCAGAATAACTCAGGCTTATCGTCCGACAGTTGTCTGGTTATTATGTGGAATTCAGTGATTGAGCAACTGATGAAGAAATAAAGTTAATAGAGTTTTCTGTCTCATTCATTAGCTACATATGTTTCAGTGATAATATTAATGACGTTTGTGACAGCTGTTGTCGTTGTTTATTGGTTGGTCAGTCACTTCCAGTGAAACCGTGGCTCGGTTCCGTAAACTCTCCCTGAGGGCCAAACGCATGTACTCAAGTGGAGTGTCAACAGGGGCTTCATTGTGTGCCAGAGTTGTGCTTTCTCCACTAACACGTTGGCTCTTCACCTGGACCTGCAGGTTGTAATACTGCTGATTACTCCTGTTAAACAGACCCTGTAGGTCAATGCGAAGGTTTCTTGATGTAACCAAGTTGGACCTGGCCCGTTGGCCCAGGCCCCGGCCGTCCCATTCATTAATTAAATTGAATGCTTCGGCACGGTAATTATGAGAGTCTGCGATGGTTTGGTGATTTTCTACTGCTTCGAACATGGTCACTCTCCTCCTGCTGTTGTCCTCCCGAGTACAGATCACCTGTTTCGGGTTAGTTTGATTGGGTTTCTTGGGTTGCCGTTTGGTGCGGTGTGGCACAGAATACCTGCACTCTCCAGGAGAGATGACTCCACAGTAATCCCAGTTATTGTTGTCTGTTGTGTAGCACCAGCTATATCCCTTGCCATGGTCTCCACAATTGTGATCTGAGCGACAAGGCACACCTCTGTAGGTGACGTCTGGCGCAGGTGAGCAGTAGTCCCAGCTACCATGAATGTGGCACCAGAAGTAGCGAGAATACTGGCAGTCATCAGTGCAGCGTTTTCGGGATATGGTGTCATGAATCACTGCCTTTGGCTCCACTCGTCCACACTTGTCCCAGCCTCCTTTGTCCAAATAGCACCAGTGGTAATCTTGTCCATGTGTGTCACAGGGATGGTCTTGGCGACAGGCGTTGCCTTTGTAATCAACGTTTTTTCTTGGTGAGCAGTAATCCCACCCCTTTGTGGAATGGCACCAGTAGTAGTTCTTACCGTGCGTTTCACAGCTATCATAACACGGCATACCATATGTTAAGGTGTAATGGTTTAAGTCCTCTATCACATCTCCACAGTATCCCAAACCCGAGGCTGTTTCACACTGGTAGTAGCCATTGTTGTGCTGCTCACAGCAATAAAAGCACACGTTTCCCTTGTAGTCCACCCCACTCATTGGTGAACAGTACTGTAGTTCTTCTGTGCCATCTGTCTTGTGTACTGTGCACTGGTATGTCTGCAATAAGCCCTGAGGATGACAGTCGCCGGTGCATTTTATCCCATGGTGGCTGTAGAATGTTTTTCCAGAGGTGGACCATGGAGAGACGCAAAGGACAAGAGTGAGGAAGAGTGAGGGGAGTCTCCTTTGATCCTTCATTTTGGCTCTGTAGAGGACGAGAGAGAGGAGAACAACTCTTTACAATCATACATCAGTAAGAGCAGGAAACACAACACCAAACTGACGTATGTCTGCTCATATTGTTGGGCTTTGTTACAGTGAGACGCTGATGGTAGTTTGGGTTGCGATCATGGACCCTCTGGGCTCTATCCTGGCCATCTGTGGCCACTTCACTTTTCTTTTTTCAACCATTTTCGTTCTGTTAATGCAAGTGGAATGAAACTTCCCAAAGGTGTGTATTTTTTTCAGATTTTTTAATTTTCAACATCAGCTCCTTAATAATGTCAATAATATTCACTATACACCAAATTGTTCCTCTTGACTCTATCGTGGCCATTTGTGGCCAATTGAAACCCATTATAACCACCTTTTTTGATTCCTTGTTACTGACAGTACTATATCATGCGATTTAGGTAAAATTGCTTTCATTCTAAACTCAACACATGAAAATTGTAGTTTTTAATGTTTTTTACCAAATGACATCATTTACCCATTTTTGGCCAAACAAGCGATTTCATGTAACATTCAGAGTTTCTAGTAGCAGCCTTTGATGGCTTACCACACTCCAATGGACCAAAAATAATGACACAATTTTGACATAGGTTTGATCTTAAGGATCTAATAGTTTGTGTTTATGCATGACATTGCAGTACAAACATGTATTTGCAAGATAGACTGGAATAAATTCAAACATTACATAGGCTGCAGTGAGTTTCTGTGGATGCAGGCTGTTGAGCTTTGAGCTTCCCAGTCAAACTCAGCTTTGAAGCACATGTTAAAAACACTTTTACTCTTGTATTTTTCATAAAAAGAGACCACACCCAAAATATCAACTCTAGAAACAAAAACAAAAACAACCCAATCACAGGACATTTTGCAGAGTTCAAACCTGCAGCTGCAGCTGGAGCACAAACAACAACAAACACTGTAAACGTGTCCTGGAGTTTCTGCAGGTGCAGACAGAGCTACTGCTGTAAGTCAGCCTAACAGCTTCCAGATCATTTATTCTGGCTGTATGGCAAGAAGGTCATCACTGCTTCAAGCACTGTCTGTGTGATCTGGTCAGAGAGCAAGGACAGCAGCAGTCCTCTGTCCTTGAAGAAAAGACATCTGCCCAAGATGAAGAAACTTCCTCTCCAAAGATGATGAGTACTAGCCAGTGCCTGAATCCTCTTCTTTGGGGGAGGATTGGGGTTGGGGGGCATGGAGGTGGAGGCCGAGCAGCTGATGGAAAAGAACATAGGAGCATTTTCTGAGACCGAGGAGAGTGACCGAGTGGATCCCTCATGAAAGGAAAACCATGTGGGTCCCACCACTGAAGAGAGACTGCTCTACATCCAGTACCCACTGGTATCAAACCAGGGCTCAGCCTGTATGCAGTTCCCTGCATTAGCAGCCTGAGATCTACTTTTGACGTTTTTATAACAAAGGAGATCTTTTAGCTGCTGTGCACCCTTACAAAGCTGCACGGGAGGCCAAGGTGTGAGGACTGGAGGATCATAGATGAAGTGGAGATGTGAGCCTAAACCAGAATAAAGCAATACATAGCATGTTGGATGACAACACTGGAAGTTCTCAGGAAGTAAAAAAGGGAACAGGGTTCAGACTCCAACTGACGGAGGAGCTCCGAGGACAACGTCTTTCCTTCGGGCACCTTGGTAGAGGAACTCCTCAGATGAAAACTGGCACAGGGGAAACAACCCAGAGCTTCCTCCCCAGCTCCTTCAGTTGCAACAGAGGAAGATTTTGTTGTCTGTCTTTGGCTTCAATAAAACTTCCACAGCAATATCCCACATGCCAAAGCAACAGAGGAATGTGCTTCTTTTGACAGCAACACACAAGGAACCAGCAGTCGATGATGGGGAATAAAGGATGCGTGAAAGCAAGAAGCAATCCTGGACTACAATAGGCACAAATACTGCTTGGATAACTTAGAGAGGATGTTGGCACCTCGAGTTGCAGAAGGAAAACTAACTGATGGCTGCTGGCTCTTCTCTCCAATCTCCTGGATGTCTTGGGATACGATGCCTTTGTCCCACCGGAAACAACTTTTTTTTTTTTTTTTTTTTTTTTTCTAAAGCATATAGTTAGGGCTGGACCAGGTGACCCTGAATCCTCCCTTTGTTATGCTGCAATAGATGTAGGCTGCCGGGGGATTCCCATGATGCATTGAGTTTTTCCTTTCCAGTCACCTTTCTCACTCACTATGTATTAACAGACCTCTCTGCATTGAATCATATCTGTTATTAACCTCTGTCTCTCTTCCACAGCATGTCTTTATCCTGTCTTCCTTCTCTCACCCCAACCGGTCGCAGCAGATGGCCCCGCCCCTCCCTGAGCCTGGTTCTGCCGGAGGTTTCTTCCTGTTAAAAGGGAGTTTTTCCTTCCCACTGTCGCCAAAGTGCTTGCTCATAGGGGGTCATATGATTGTTGGGTTTTTCTCTGTATCTATGAAGCGCCTTGAGGCGACTTTTGTTGTGATTTGGCGCTATATAAATAAAATTGAATTGAATTGAATTGAATTGAAGTGGGGGAGTGCTCTACAACCTACAGATGAAGAGTGATCCTGGGAGAGCTGGGACACATGCTGGTGACCTCAACAACTGCAAGACACCCATGTCCCTCAGCCACTTCTGCCATTGATCTCAAGATACAGTAGTCTGACCCAGAGTGTGACCCACACCCCACCAACGAAATGAGAAGAAGGTGCAAAAGGCGCACCTGCAGGACTGGAACAGCAGCCCCTTGCACCAGGTGCAGAAAGTGTGCCTACAACAACCACTCTACTGTGGTTAGTACATCGTGCTGCTAATGAGGATGCACGCAGGAGCACACACATACTGGAATATAAATTTTCTTGGTCATTTCAGGGGTTATTTGGTCATTAAATTGCCTTTCTGGCCACTAACACACCATGTGTGATATTCTCTTTGGCCATTCATTCCCCCCCAAAGAAAAAATTAATAAATAAATAAATGAAGTAAAAATAAATCATTGTTACAGTTACTGTTACTGACCTGCAATGACAGTAAAAAATATTAGGTTTCACCATTCATATGCTAAAAAATGTGAACTTTATTACTATTTCCCCCCAAAAGCGTAGCAATAACACATAATCTGACTGGTATTCAAAGGGTATAATATCTGAATTTGAATTATATTTTGGTTTTCATGACTAGGACTGGTGCTAATTTAAAAAATCAAGTCAATGAAAGTAGAAAAATGTTTTAATATATATTAATTTTATAGTATTTTGTAAAAGTAAACAAGGGGTGGCCATTTTTGGCCACGAACAGACTGAGAGGGAGTTTTTATGTTTTTGCTCTCCCTGCACAAAAATAACAATGCATTATAATCAATGTTGATGTGAATCAATTACATGCCCCAGACTCTACTATTAACAATACAAGAAATTTCAGTAGCAATGTAATTATATAAAATTGCGAGATTTGAGGTTGTCTTCCAGCTGGTGCAGTGGACAAACAAACTGGTGTTTAAAGGGTTAAAAATTTAAAAAGTAATAATTATTTTATATTTATGAAAAGAGCTGAAGTTACTTAAAAGCTTTATGCAGAAAAAATGGCAAAAAAACATAAAGATAATAAAAATTACAGACCTAATCTGTTGGTGGCCACGAACAAGCTGAAAGGGTGGTGATTTTGAACCAACCCAGAGGGTCAAAGAAACAGTGACTACTAGAATCAAACAATCTCCTTCTGACACTGTTCAATGATCTCTAAAATCTGGAAACATCTGTGTTATCATTAGTTTTTTTAATTACACCATGTTACATATTTATGAACTTAAGTAAATCAAATGCATCACTCTAGGAATGGACATGTTTAATGTTGAGTATTAGCTTTATACAACAGTAAAATAACTACAGTATCCTTTACTGTTAAATCTATGCAAGATGATGAATTCTGTTGCTTTGAGTAAATAATTTGGGTTAAATTTGTATCCATGCATCTATTAGCTATTAGTGTTAGTTAATCTCTGAAATCCAATGATCTCAGCTTAGAGGGAAAAACACCAACTTACAGTTGCTGCATCTGCTGCATCTGCTGCATCGTCTGCAGTCTGCTGTTTGAGGCTGACGTTCTTTATACACATGGTGTTTGCCTCAAATCTTGGACTGAATCATTTTGGAAGACCTTGTACTCTGTTAATACAGAACAGAGGGCCTTCTTCAAACACAGTGGTCAATGTTTCTGTTTGCTTGACAGTAAATTACTGCTAAGTGTTTCTGGTAAGACCATATAGATCCACTGATCAGCCTCAACTTTAAACCACTGACGGGGCTGTGGCCCCCCCACACCCTCTAGCAGATCATTACATGAAGGAACCTTTTAAAAACAAGCGCGTCCATGCTCACAGGTGTACACACGGGTGATCACACCCACAAACTACACCCTTTTTGGCTCCTACCTCAAAGCACACTGTGTTCTGTTGATCTTATGTGCTGCACAATAATGTTTAATATTTAGTATTTACTGTCATATTCCCATATATCATTGTGATGTTGTTTATTCTATTACTCTTGTTCTCTTCTGCTTGTTTTCTTTTTTCTTTCTCAGCAGGTGATCCAGGTGATCGATAGATGCATTTCTTTTTCTGCCCATTCTGTTGGTTTTTGTCTTTTGCCCTTCTCCCCCGTCCCTCTTCTCAGCTGTTTCTCTTTCCCTCTTTCTTTCTCCCCTTCTTTCCCCCAGTCAAGTCTGTCCCGTATTCAGTAAGTGAAAATAAAATAAACAATAAAAGGTGAATCAAATGGACCATTACGGCAAGGCTGGGATGGTCAGTTTGGTAAAGTAAATCCGTTGGGCATCTTTCTTTGCCTTTAGACAACAATTCTGATGCAAAAGAGCCAAACGGGACAGGCCAAAAAATAAATAAATAAATAAATAAAAAAGAAAAAAGAAAAAAAAAAAAAGAAAAAAAAAAGGAAGACCTTGTACTCTGTTAATACAGAACAGAGGGCCTTCTTCAAACACAGTGGTCAATGTTTCTGTTTGCTTGACAGTAAATTACTGCTAAGTGTTTCTGGTAAGACCATATAGATCCACTGATCAGCCACAACTTTAAACCACTGACATGTGAGGTGAATGACACTGATCATTTGGATCCAGTCCAATGTTGTGCTGGGAAACCTTGGCTCCTTCATCCATCTCCATCTTTGGCATGTACCACCCACATAAACACTGTTGGAGACCAAACACACACACATTGTTTCTATGTATGTTCACATTTTACTTGTTTTTAAGGACACCTGAGCAGAGGCGGAGCCAGACATTTGAAACACCCGGGGCTTAGCCCTGAAGGGTAGTATGCATGTGGATTTTTTTTTCTTTTTTGGGGGGAGGGGGGGGGGGGGGTTAGAAATGACTGAAAGATTAATTGGCTCTGTTTTGAGTTTTGTTCAAAAAAGAATGACTTCATATAGGGAAAAAAAGATATCACATATACAGGACACCTTAAACTAGTTTTTTAATTAAGCAGCGAGGCAGAACAAGGTCAGGGCTGCATCAAGACACGAGGACTAAACCCCAATTCAACCAGACCCAGAACTGATCCGGAATTAAAACAGGACTACAAGAGTTCAAAATCAGGACTACTTAGGATTTAACCAAGACAGAACCAGAATCAGAACTAGATGATAGCAGCACTAAAAATCATCATAGACCTGCACTACACTTATTTTTTAATTCTACCAAAGTACAATATTTAGATTGAGAAAAGTTTATATAATTATTTAGCCTTGTTGTGCAAACAAGCCTGCATAACTTAATAAATATAGAATTTGAAAAATAGCAAACCTAAAAAGAAACACGAGGTACGAGATACATGAGGACCTATGATACGCTGATACTTTTGGTAAACGACCATTTGACTAACACGTGTGTCTCACCTGCTCTTGTTCATCTCTGTTCTGTCCTGTCTCCTCTCTCTCCCTCTCTGTTCCTCTCTCTCCCTCTCTGTTCCTCTCTCTCCCTCTCTGTTCCTCTCTCTCCCTCTTTGTGCTGACAATCATCAAATATACAGTTGAAACCAGATATTTACATACTCTTCAGATAAAAACACAAACACTTTTTTAATTGTAACATCAAATCAGACTAAATGTTTATTTTTTTAGATTGATAAATATAAAAAACATATTTGTTAACTTTAAGAGTAAAGAGAGAAACTGTCTGTATTTAATTGTAAATGGCACCAAATTGTATTCAAACTGAGCCACACTTATGGAGCTCCACAGTTCTCTTCCTGGTGTTTTGGTTGATATCTCTTAATTTTCCCATTTCAAAGAAACAGGCTCTGTGTTTTGCCTTATATGCATCCACAGCTGTGCCACCAGTTTACTCACATGGACTCTACGAACCAATCAGAAGCTTCTTCAGCTCAGAATGGAATCGTCTGGTTTTCTTATTAATTAACAAACTTAGTGTATATGTACTCTTAAATTTGATGAAAGTGATAAAAAATAGAAGCTCTGTCTCTCTTTATTCTGACATTTAACTAATTCAAAAGATATTTCAATATTTATCTAAAACAAAAGTTTACTCTAAATTGATGTTGTACAGAAAAAATGTTTTATGTTTTCTCCCTAAAGTGTATGTAAATATCTGGTTACAAATGTGAATATCCTGCTGTGTACTGAAATCCCTCTTGTTTTGCATAGAAATATACTGAACAACATACAAAGCATAATATATAAAATAACATTTACCTGAGTTTTTTCTTTGAAAGAAGCTTCTAATGTCCATTCTTATATTTCAGTACATAACTGAAACCGATTTAGTCGGGGAGGGTAAGAACTGAAAATATGAAATAAACACACGTAAGATAAGACTCTATTAAAAAAAAAAAAAAAAGCATTTGTTCAGCTTTTCATTTCGCCATTTGTTGATTCACTTGAAGAGCAAGTAACGTAATATTGGTCAAGTGATCAGTTTGATATCAATCTTTCGTGATTCACCGTCATTTGTACGGTATGAATGGTTTGCTTTGGTACCTGGTCAAACTTAAGCTCTCCTTAGTATGGCTGGCTCCGTTACTCCAACAGCGCACTCACAGGCACAAGAGCACCTGGCTGCAGCCCCGCCCCCTCGCTCAGTTGCTTAGTGCCTGAGCTCGGATCATACCAATATCAGGGGGGATTCACGCACAGTCGTAAATTCCCACAGTGTGCATTATGTGCTTCGAATATTGTGTGTACTTTTTGTTTTATACAGTTGTCAGCCAGGCATCTAACTATGAAAAAATTACACTCCAAAAGACCCCGGGCTTCTGACAAAACAACCCGGGCTTAAGCCCAGTAAGCCACCCCCACGCTCCGCCCCTGCACCTGAGTCTTTAGGATTTCAGTGGTCATCGACGTCTGCTTGACACAAACAGACCAAACATCCTCAGTCCTCCATCAATGTGAGGAAGATCAGACACACAAATGAAATAAGACAAAAGGTTGCTGACAATGTGCTCAACAAAAACACCTCCTGGAGTCTGCCATGTTGATTTCTCTGCTGATATGCATAATGTGGAAGACAGTTAAATTAGTTTTTGGATTTTGATGCTGTCAACAGCACATTTGGTAGACTGTACTTTAGGACTAAGCTGCACAATTCTACTGTAAATGTGTAAGATTGTCACTAAGGGCTTAACAGAAAATGTATTCATTAAGGATTTGACAATTATCATAAATATTTTGAGTCTGTGTTTGGAAAAAGGCAGACCCAAACATTCAGACCCTGAGCCATAGCGAGCACCACAACAAAACCACCTACCTCAAAACCTGGTACACAGAACTTGATAGCAAGTTTTCAGATTTTACCTGATCTGACTTACTGGAAACTGAAGATGATCCTTCAGTTTAATGCAACATGGAGTTCATTGTTAATGCATTTACTAGAAAACATCAAGACTCAACTCAAACCAAACAAAAAGAAATTCAGGCTGAAAAATCCTTCAGATTCCTTCAATACAAATCAAAGAGCTCAAAAAAGAAGAGAGAGAAAAGAGACAGCATCTGTAGGAGGAATAATACTCAGAATGATATCATACTGGAACAAATAATCAGGCAATCATTTTCACAGCCACCAGGTGGCAACATTTCCTCTTCTCCACTACAGATTTCCTGTTTGTTATTTCGTCTTTAATGTGTCCATCTTTCTTCATCACATAAATGAATCATTAAATATTTTACGTAGAAGACAAAGACAAAGAACGAGATCGCGGATACAAGCGGCAGAAATGAGCTTCCTCCGAAGGGTGGCTGGCCTCTCCCTTACAGATAGGGTGAGAAGTTCGGCCATCCGGGAGGGGCTCAGAGTAGAAACGCTGCTGCTCCACATCGAAAGGAGCCAGCTGAGGTGGTTCGGGCATCTGACAAGGATGGCCCCTGGGCGCCTCCTGGGTGAGGTGTTCCAGGCATGTCCCACCGGGAGGAGGCCCCGGGGCAGACCCAGGACACGCTGGAGAGGTTATATCTCTCGGCTGGCCTGGGAACGCCTTGGTGTTCCCCCGGACAAGCTGGAGGAGGTGGCTGGGGAGAGGGAGGTCTGGGCCTCTTTGCTCAGGCTGCTGCCCCCGCGACCCGGCCCCGGATAAAGCGGATGAAGATGGATGGATGGAAGACAAAGACCATTTAAAACTGAGACATTAGAATTACAGAAATATAAACCAGAGCTCTCTGTGCTTTAGATGGAGCTAAATACAAAATACATCAACATGAAAGAACAGATCAGCCTGTAAACTGACAGCTAAATACAACCTGGAATACAAAGACCATTTTTAGAAACTGATAGTTATTCTAAGAATGTCCACTAGATGGAGCCAAGTCCTTCGGAGCTGGTTTACCGAGTCTGTTAACTCTCATCGCTCTGTGTTTAACCCATTCAGAACCTGCTGATGAAGTTCATTCATGTGCACATATCATTGAATCATTAATGACTGAAGACTACACACAAGACAAAGTAAAACAATCATGGAACTTGGACTCACCAGCAGCCGTGGACCCAAAAGAAAATCACACAAAAAGAAAATCACTACAGCCCACCCGGTGCTGTACAAAAGAAAGTGTGAAAACGACCCACCACCTGAGGTCCCAGGGCCACTGGCTCGTCCTCCTTTCACTGAAATACAACAGAAAAATATGTTAAAAGAATAAAAGGACACTGAGCGTCAGGCTCGCTACCAGTGTTGGTCAAGTTACTTGAAAAAAGTAATCAGTAACTAATTACTGATTACTTCCCCAAAAAAGTAATCCCGTTACTTTACTGATTACTTATTTTCAAAAGTAATTAATTACTTACTGTATTTTCACGACCATAAGGCGCACTTAAAAGTCTTAGATTTTCTTCAAAAAGTGCGGCGCGCCCTATAGCGCAGTGCGCCCTGTGTGTTGTAAGGAGGACGTAGTAGAGAACACCATGAGAACGTTAAAGGGTGAAGTGTGGGCGTTGATCGTAAATACCGGGACAATCGCACATACCTGTATAAAAGAACAGGTATGTGCATTATGCGGAACATCGTTGTTTTAACAACCCTGAAAATGGCAAAGAGACACGCTTACGAAGCACAGTTTAAACTGAAGGCCATCAGCTACGCGGAGGAACATGGAAATCGAGCAGCGGCGAGAGAATTTAAGATTAACGAATCGATGGTTCGCAAATGGAGGAAGCTGGAAAACAAGCTCCGGCAGGTCAAGAAAATGCAGCTGAGTTTCCGCGGACATAAGGCGAGGTGGCTCGAGTTGGAGGAAAGACTCGAGCGGTGGATCATCGAGCAAAGAGCGAGCGGGAGAAGCGTTTCGACGGTCACCATTCGGCTAAAAGCAGTTTCACTAGCTGAAGAGATGAACATTGAACATTTCCAAGGAGGTCCGTCTTGGTGCTTTCGTTTTATGAAACGGTGCCATTTTTCCATCCGGACCGGGACTACGGTAGCGCAGCAACTTCCAGCGGATTATAAGGAAAAGCTGGCCATCTTCAGCTCCTACTGCAGCAAACACATCGGCGACAAAAACATCCAGCCCAGCCACATCACAAACATGGACGAGGTCCCGCTCACTTTTGACATCCCGGTGAGTCACACTGTGGAGAAGAAGGGGACCAGCACGGTAGTGATACGCACAACGGGGTATGAAAAGTCTTCTTTTACTGTTGTGCTAATGGACAGAAACTGCCGCCTATGGTGATTTTTAAGCGAAAGACTTTGCCTAAAGAGAAGTTTCCAGCAGAAATCATCATTAAGGCAAATGAGAAGGGCTGGATGGATGAGGAAATGATGAAAGACTGGCTGAGGGAGGTGTATGTAAGGAGACCAGGTGGTTTTTTCCACGCATCACCATCGCTGTTGATCTGTGACTCTATGCGTGCCCATCTCACAGCCGATGTGAAAAAACTAGTGAAACAAATGAACTGTGAGCTTGCTGTCATTCCGGGAGGCCTGACAAAGGAACTCCAACCGCTGGACATCGGTGTGAACCGGCCGTTCAAAGTAAGGCTGCGAGCGGCCTGGGAGCGATGGATGACCGGTGGAGACCACAGTTTCACTAAGAGTGGAAGGCAGCGCCGGGCGAGTTACGCCACAATTTGCCAATGGATTGTAGATGCTTGGGCTAACATGTCTGCTGGCACTGTTGTTCGAGCTTTCGCAAAAGTCGGCATCATTTCCGAGGAGCCGCACGGCACGGAAAGTGACTCTGACAGTGAAGACAGTGAACCTGGCATGTTTGATGGAGATTTAGCGCAGCTGTTCAATTCAGACACAGAGGATGAGGACTTCGATTGGTTTGATTGATGATAAAAGTGTGAGTACCAAACTTTGTTTTGCTCCTGCTTTATTTTTAAATACGCACACTTGTATGCTTGTGTGTTGTTGATGATGACGATTATTGGTAATAAAAATGTGAGTAAGGTACCGAACTCAGGTTTGCTCCCGCTTTATTTTTAAATACGCATACGGTACTTGTATGCGCCCTATGGTCCAGTGCGCCTTATGTGTGTGTTAAATACAGTAATGGCACACATAACTGAGACTGCGCCTTTTAGCACAGTGCGCCTTATGGTCGTGAAAATACGGTAGTTACTTAGTTACTTTTTAAAAACACGATTTACAACCTGAGTAGGTGATAAAGCGATAGATCTTTCAGCCCAATTCTACTTTTTCTACATAATCCATCATACAAAATGTAATCAAATGGAAAAGTCTCTTTTTAAAACTTGTTTTATTATTTTTAATCTTTTAACTTTATGCATCAAGCAAACATTTAATTATCTGCAACATTCTCTGACTGGAAGAAATTAGTTTAACATTTAAACCTATTTTCTGCACATTCCAGCACATAAAATAAAATATTTGTGTGTTTACACTCAGTCTTTCAAATAGATGCAAGTAAAACACAGCAGAAAATAAATAAAGTCAAAGACTCAGCTGTCCTGTTGCTCTATTTTCACCTGTAAAGCAGGAGTGGGGTAGGCGGAGGTCTACCCTGGTGCAGGTGTGCCGCAGCAGTCAGTGGAAGGATATGGCAGCTCTGTGAGTTTCCCATTACGTCGTAGCTACTCGGTGCTTGTTTGGAAGTTTAGGGGTTTTTTGCTGTAAAAAGAAGTTTTCTTCCCACGCACAGCGGACACTAATGTTTTTGTCACTTTTTATGGAATCAAACTCAAAGTAAGGTCAGTACTGGAAGACTTATACCCCACGGATCAAACTACAACTCGTTCTGGTGGAAATTGTCCAAGCCTCAATTGCAAGCCGGTCTGGCTCCCCACAGGCTGAGACCTGCAACTGAGGCGATTTAAAGTTCCTAGCAGGACACTCGGGCAGAGGATCGCTCCAGCCCGATCACAGAAGCGTGGGTACGAGCAACAGTCCAGGATAAAAATAGAATAAAACCAGGTGAACCAGGAAAAGGTAAGCACACCTAATAAAAACAGTCTCACGACAAGCTAAAACAGGACAAGACAGCAGGCTCCACCGAGGAGGAGCCCTCACAACAGCGGCTAGGCAGGCGTCTTGATTCTCCAATTAAGGCTGGGCGAATTGCCACGGAGAAGTGAAGGCAGCGATCAAACCCCCAGGACCGGAGGCGCTTTACTCTCACTGGTGGAGATAACTCGAGCACCCCTCTCCACAAAATCAGAAAACTGCCGCGCTGTGGCTGTCATATTATCTACTCGCTTGCTGATCAGTCCGTCGCAGTGTGCCAGCATTTACTGCTGCTTTGCGCCAAATGCACGGGAGGAATGATCCAGAAAAACACCGGCTTAGCTTTATACGGGCTGACGCCACCATGCAATCAATATGCAGGTGGGTTCCCAGTTAACCGAGTTGCACAGCCGAGAGCGAGGGAGGGAGAGAGAAAAGGAAAGGCGAGTAGCCCATCCAGCTACATCAGCATAGGCTTCATTAGTAGCAACAGGCTACTGGTTCTAAAGACTTTCACTTTTTCCTTCACATGGTCAGAGAAATGTCCACATTTGTTTGTAAAGAACAAACACATTGAGGTGTTTGTATGTGACCTGTACATGAACGAAAGGCGTTCTGCTGTGCCGCCTTTCAAACAGCAATATCTGATCAATCTGTTTCCAGAGGTGGGTCGAGTATCCAAAAATTGTACTCAAGTAAGAGTAGCATTACTTTAAAATATTATTACTCAAGTAAAAGTGAAAAGTAGTCGTCAAAAAAGTTACTCAAGTAAGAGTAAAAAAGTACTTGGTGAAAAGACTACTCAAGTAGTGAGTAACTGTTTGAAATGTCCGATTTATTTTATAAATAAATGCTATCAGACAAAAAATAAATAAATATACAAACTTTAGTATTTTCAAAAGGAATATGTGTAAAAACATCAACAAAATAAGGCACAACAATTCTAATTTCCAGATTTCAGATTTTCACAACATCAAGCTGTTTTCACCAAAACCTGCAGTAAATAATATAAATATATAAACAGTGCAAACAATTTCCAGTGACAAGATGTGCTGCAAACTTTATATTCATCTTTGCTCCAAATGGCACAGCAGCCTCAGAGAAAACAGAACGAGGCATCTTCAACATATGTTCATACAAGGCAGCTCAGGTTACCATAAGTTGTATGGGTGTGCATCAGAGGTGTGGACTCGAGTCACATGACTTGGACTCGAGTCAGACTCGAGTCATTAATTTTATGACTTTAGACTTGACTTGAAAAAATGTTCTAAGACTTGTGACTTGACTTGGACTTTTACACCAATGACTTGGGACTTGAATTGGACTTGAACCGGTTTACTTGAAAAGACTTGATATTTTACCCCAAATATAAAATTTAACATGCATATTATATAGAGATTGAAAATGTGACGTCATTCACGGGTAGAACCGCAAAGGATTCTGGGAACTCGTGGCAAGAGGTACTAGCGCACGCAGGCTTTCAATTGAAATCAGTTATACAGCGATAAAAAGAAACACAAAAATGTCAAGAAGCTGTTGTATTATTAACTGCAATAGCCGGTCGCATGACAGCCACGGGAAGCCGACGGGTAAAGAGATCGGTTGTTATCGGATTACGTCGTTGAAGAGAAATTGTTCGAGCCATGTTTCCGAAGTAACAAAGACGCGACGGGTGGTCTGGATTGCAGCCATTCAAAGATCAAATATAACGTCTCAGAACCCTCCAGCTCACAGGTTACTCTGCTCCAAGCATTTACACAAAGGTCAGTCTGCTGTTGTAGTTAATGCGTCATTTTCATAACATAATTGGTGATATAGGTTACAAGCAAGTCTGGCGCTGAACAGAAATTGTCGCGCTATGCTCCTTTATTTATTGTGCATAAATAGTGAATTGTCCTGACACAATATTGTGTTTCGCTTCTGTTATTATGGTACATTGACAAAAACATATACTTTTATTCACAGGATAAAACAGGTTTTTTGTATCACTAATTGCCCAGTACGATTACAGCATACAATATTATTGTCACTGCTACATTTCTGTGATGCTACCAGAAATTATTTCCACTGCTAATTAATTACCGTTGAGCTCAAAGGTCCTATTAATAAACGGTTAAGGAATGTGTATTTATGATGACGATTTGTGAGACTGGTAAACTTATGATACGTACGATGGTCTTTCGTTCTACACGGTGCATTTCAAGGTCCTGTACCCATCCGTCGGTAAACTGTACCTGGGCTTGTTGCAGTGACCTGAAGTTACTAAACTTCATGAGTGTGTGCACTCACTCCAAGAACCGTATGATTATAAATATGCATATAAATATGCTACGATGAGATAGCTGACTTCATCTAACTAGCAAATGTTTTCCAGGCTACGTTGGTGATGCAGTTTTTTTTAATGTGTATGATATTTTTGTCATGCGATTTTAAAGCCGGTCCTACAACCGCATCCAAGAATAACATGCAGCTTATCTCAGAACTGTCGGTGAAAATTATTCTTGGAGCTAGGTTTAATTGAGCTGCATTTTAAAGAGGTGCAATTTCACAATTTGTGTATATTTTCTAAGTTCACTATTTTGTATGTGTTGAGAAAAACACAGATTTTAAAATTACATGGTCTAATATTTACATTTAGCATAACTGCAACATTATTTTTTCGTTTTTTTTTTTAAAGACTCGAAAGGACTTGAAATTCAAAGTTTCAGACTTGTGACTTGACTCGGACTTTTACACCAGTGACTTGAGACTCGACTCTGACTTGCCTGACATTACTTGAGACTTGACTTGAGACTTGAGGATAAAGACTTGAGACTTACTTGAGACTTGCAAAACAATGACTTGGTCCCACCTCTGGTGTGCATCTATTTCTGCATATTCTTCACTCAGTGAGGTGATGGTTCAGCTTCAGCAGCAGTTTGCTCTCAGGCAGGGCCGTGCAGAGACGTTTAAAGGGGCGGGTGCTCAAAGTTAAAAAGGGGCACATTGAACCAGGCTGAATAACAACAACACACATTCATCAAGAATCTAATATGGGATTGCATCATACTATATCACTGCTGTGAGGTGGGGCAAGGCAAAGCAAACGTAGCTGTTGAGGTGTTTCTGCTGCTCCTGCTGCTGATGGTGCTGGAGGGCGGGCTGTGTTGTACTCGAGTAAAAGGAAAAAGTATCGTGCAAAAAAGGTACTTTAAAAGTAATTTTTTTCAAAAACTTACTCAAGTAAATGTAACTGGTTACTACCCACCTCTGTCTGTTTCTAATTGTGCCCTCATACACTTTGACCTTTTAAACTCACACCTGCTGAAGTCATTTGATTATCGGTACCTAACTACTGCTGTGTCTCTCATCTTCGTACTTTCAGAAACAAGGATGGACCCGTGGGTGATGGGTAATGAGGTCATGCTGTTTGTGCACATTTAAACTGATGTGAATGGGTTACACAGTTGCAGCTCAGTGGGGAGCGACTGGTAGTCAGGCTGTGCTGTGCAGTGTCTCAGTTTTTGTATTGTATAGCAGAATGGTATGTTTGGAGAATGTTTCCAAGCTGTTCCTGTTATGTGACGTTAACTGAACTTCAGGTAACCTGCAAGAAAAGAACAAGAAACAAGTTCCTGTGAGGTATTCTGAGCCTCAAGGATGATGATAAACACTACAGAGATTACACATTTCACTCTAAGTCCCTACTTTGACACTGGTGCATACAGATACTTGTATTTCCTCATTATTCTTACGTCTTATGCTGCAATCATTTGTGCGAACCTCCTGCTGATTGTGGTTATCTGTGTGAACAGAAGCTTACATGAACCTATGTACATGTTTCTGTGCAGCCTGTTTGTGAATGAGCTGTATGGTAGTACAGGGCTGTTTCCGTTCCTCCTGCTTCAGATCCTCTCTGATGTTCACACTGTTTCTGTTTCATTTTGTTTCCTGCAGGTTTTCTGTGTGTACACTTATGCTTGTGTGGAGTTTATAAACTTTGTCGTCATGTCTTATGACAGATATTATGCCATCTGCTGGCCTCTTCAATATAAATCATGTATGACACTTAAAACAGTCACCTCGCTGATTTCTCTGACATGGTTATTACCTTTTATTATGATTGTCGTGCTTATATCTTTGAGTGCTCCTCTACAGCTCTGTGGAAACGTCATCAATAAAGTTTTTTGTGGAAACTACGCCATCATTAAACTGGCCTGCTCTGACACCAGAGTCCACAACATCTTTGGACTCATTTACACTTTCATCTCTGTCATTATTCCTCTTGTTTTAATCCTGTACACCTACGTGAGGATCCTCAAAGTCTGTTTTTCTGGCTCCAAGCAGACTCGACAGAAAGCCGTCAGCACCTGCACGCCTCACCTCGCCTCCATCTTGAACTTTTTCTTTGGTTGCTGTTTTCAGATGTTACAAAGCAGATTTGACACCAGTGGTGTGCCAAATGTTTTTGGCATTTTATCATCATTGTACTTTCTGACATGCCAGCCGCTCTTCACACCGCTACTGTACGGGCTGAAAATGACCAAAATACGCATTGCATGTAAACAGCTGTTTTGTGGTTCACTGACACGTTTGTTCAGTTGTAGCAGTGATATCTTCTCCAAAAGCCACCAAAGTCAGAGTTATTGTTAATGCATGTCGATTAAAAGGAAACTTATTTTGGAGCTGAAATCATTCAAAATCTGTTTTTGTCAGTATGCTTGAACAAATAAACTAATATGAGTGACTTAGTTTTCTGTTGTGACGCTTGCAGCACGTAACATTTATTTTGTGTGATGTGTGTTTTTCACTTGAGCAGAGATAAACAGTCGGGTGGTTTGGGATCAGTGTGTCTAACTTCCAGAGGGAATGGATCAACACACAAACAGCAAAGTAAAAGCAAAAGATGATCCATCAACAACTGTACATAAACACTTTGAACAGATAACAAAATAAAAATATATTTTTGCTAATTCTTGCATAAAATTACACATTTAAACTGAAATCACATGAATATAAAGTTCTATTGGTTGATAAATTTCCATCACATGATTCAAAGTGAACTCACTTACTGCCATTTAATAGTGAGAACATTTTCTATAAATATTAAGTCTCACAACACAACTGTTTCCCTCACTGAGATATTTGATCTTGCTGCACTGAAAAAATGGGATTAGGGGTTATGCTTTTCTTTCATGTCAAATATTTATAGAAACTACTTGTTTATCAGACATTAACTGGTTATGTAAAATGTAAAGAGCTCTTCTATGTTAATTGTATTTGACTACCATGTGTTAGATTGACAAGATAATTTTATGCTATAAATATGTGTGTGTGTCTATATATATATATAGACACACACACAGTGTATGTACTGTACTTTTTTTCCCAATCAAACTAACAACTAAAACATTTTTGAACAATGACGTGTATTTTTCAAAACAGTATACAATTGTAAGTTGTAACAGCAGTCCAGATTATACATGAGTCATGTGAGTGCATCTCTTCCAAAGTGTACCGCACAAACATCTGCAGGATCCTGAATTCAACATTCTAGTGCCTATGACAAAGTTAACACTGAATTTTCTACGAATACTGGCCCAAAGGTAAAAGGTGAGACTTCCTCGGGTAAAATCATTTTTTTTCTTTCTTTTTTTTTTCAAACGTAAGAGCCTTAAGGCACTATGGCAACAGGAATGCAAATACTAAAATGTGACGGAGAAAAGCTTGAAAATAACATTTTCACCCACAAGCACAAAACCAAGAGCCCTAAAATGTGATTCGTTTTGGCTTGCTTCTATAACTAAAACATGGCAATAACTTATACTAACAAACAAAACAAAACAGTGGTTGGACATCACAACACAACCAAAATTACTGTAATCATGTCCAATGAACTTAAAAATTGTCTGACTTCTAAACAGCTGTTACAATTACTTCAGGCTACAAACTATTCCCCAAAAGAGTATGGCTTGAAAAATGAACATTAAATGCTATAGTACAAGGTTATTATCGTTAACGAAAACTAACGAAATAACGACAACTAGAAGTGTAAAAACATTTTCGTTAACGGAAATAAAAATAAAAACAAAAAAAGCAAAACTAACTAAAACTGTAATGAGTGTTCATAAAACTAAAATTAACTGAATTTATAGCAAAATGTGTTTAGTTTTCATTGATGTGAGCGTGTCCTGGGTGAAAATAAAGTTTCGTTTCCAGATTTTTTCTTGCTGTGTCTCATTACGCCAGCAGGTGGCAGCACGTTAGTCGAGTCGTCTGTGTTGTTGCTCCGCCCACGCGCAGAATCATGTCAGGAAAAGTCGGGAGAAAGCGCCAGAGTCCAATTTGGGATTACTTTGAATATGACTGTGTTTTGGATAAAGCAAGTGTCTTGTAGTGGAAAGAGACAAATTATGAGGGACATTTCTAAAGGAAAAAAATCCCACAAACCTTAAAGTGCACTTGAAAAGCTCACACAAGAAGGCTAACCTAGCTTAGCTTGAGAAGGGAGCACACTCAACCCTCATCCCCAGAAACAGAAGCTAACCCCAGGCAAGGCAGCGTGATGCAACCCGAGACAACAGGACGGGGACATCTACACAACTGTGTGAATTCACCAAAATTACGAACACCCGGTGCTGCGAGAGTTAATAGTCTCATTGGGGCCAAGATATACATTTTATAGTTGCCTGGTATCAGTGGTTGTTCATCTGCCTTTATTTATTTATTTATTTATTTAAAGAACCCATAGGTGGGAATGTGAGTTGTCTGTCTCTGCGTGTTAGCCCTGCGACAGACAGGCGACCTGTGCAGGGTGCAGGGTATGGTAGCTGCAATAGCAACATACCCAAGGATGTAAGACCATATAGATCCACTGATCAGCCTCAACTTTAAACCACTGACATGTGAGGTGAATGACACTGATCATTTGGATCCAGTCCAATGTTGTGCTGGGAAACCTTGGCTCCTTCATCCATCTCCATCTTTGGCATGTACCACCCACATAAACACTGTTGGAGACCAAACACACACATTGTTTCTATGTATGTTCACATTTTACTTGTTTTTAAGGACACCTGAGTCTTTAGGATTTCAGTGGTCATCGACGTCTGCTTGACACAAACAGACCAAACATCCTCAGTCCTCCATCAATGTGAGGAAGATCAGACACACAAATGAAATAAGACAAAAGGTTGCTGACAATGTGCTCAACAAAAACACCTCCTGGAGTCTGCCATGATGATTTCTCTGCTGATATGCATAATGTGGAAGACAGTTAAATTAGTTTTTGGATTTTGATGCTGTCAACAGCACATTTGGTAGACTGTATTTTAGGACTAAGCTGCACAATTCTACTGTAAATGTGTAAGATTGTCACTAAGGGCTTAACAGAAAATGTATTCATTAAGGATTTGACAATTATCATAAATATTTTGAGTCTGTGTTTGGAAAAAGGCAGACCCAAACATTCAGACCCTGAGCCATAGCGAGCACCACAACAAAACCACCTACCTCAAAACCTGGTACACAGAACTTGATAGCAAGTTTTCAGATTTTACCTGATCTGACTTACTGGAAACTGAAGATGATCCTTCAGTTTAATGCAACATGGAGTTCATTGTTAATGCATTTATTAAAAAACATCAAGACTCAACTCAAACCAAACAAAAAGAAATTCAGGCTGAAAAATCCTTCAGATTCCTTCAATACAAATCAAAGAGCTCAAAAAAGAAGAGAGAGAAAAGAGACAGCATCTGTAGGAGGAATAATACTCAGAATGATATCATACTGGAACAAATAATCAGGCAATCATTTTCACAGCCACCAGGTGGCAACATTTCCTCTTCTCCACTACAGATTTCCTGTTTGTTATTTCGTCTTTAATGTGTCCATCTTTCTTCATCACATAAATGAATCATTAAATATTTTACGTAGAAGACAAAGACAAAGAACGAGATCGCGGATACAAGCGGCGGAAATGAGCTTCCTCCGAAGGGTGGCTGGCCTCTCCCTTACAGATAGGGTGAGAAGTTCGGCCATCCGGGAGGGGCTCAGAGTAGAAACGCTGCTGCTCCACATCGAAAGGAGCCAGCTGAGGTGGTTCGGGCATCTGACAAGGATGCCCCCTGGGCGCCTCCTGGGTGAGGTGTTCCAGGCATGTCCCACCGGGAGGAGGCCCCGGGGCAGACCCAGGACACGCTGGAGAGATTATATCTCTCGGCTGGCCTGGGAACGCCTTGGTGTTCCCCCGGACAAGCTGGAGGAGGTGGCTGGGGAGAGGGAGGTCTGGGCCTCTTTGCTTAGGCTGCTGCCGGCCTCGGATAAAGCGGATGAAGATGGATGGATGGGTTTAGTTCATGAAGCAACCACATTTATTTTCAATAAAACTGACCTTCTATAATAACACTTACCACATGTTCTGTCAATAAATTGCTGGGGTCTTCGTTGAGGTACACGCAGAGCCCCTTGATAATACATTGACACACAAGATCAACATCATCCTGGCAAAGGGTGACAAGCAGCATTTTATAAAATTATTATTTTCCCTAAACTGTAGACACAAATTATGCACAGTAATAGTCATGGTCCTGGGTCGGTGACCCAGCGCTTTAAGTTTATTATTAGCATTTTCCAATTTATTGATTATTATTGTTTGAGTTCTACGTGTTATATTCGGTCTGCCTCTGAGTCTGCGTCTGTATCTGTCTGTCTATGGTGTTACCCCATCTGTTTGTGAGTCTGTCTGTTTAGTTCAATGTCTTGTCTGGTTCCATGTGTCTGAGTTTCCTGTTTTATTGTGAAGGTCTGTGTCGTATGTGAGTGTGTTCAGTTTACGTTTCCCCTGTCTCGTCAGCTGTGATTTCTCCCAGGTGTGTTCCCCTCCTGTCTCTCATCCCTTGATTACTGCCATCTGTGTATTTAAGCCCTGTGTTTCTCAGTGTCAGTGTCCGTCGGACCCTCAACAAGCTGTGTGTGGGTTGCCTCTGTGTTGCCAGTGTTTCGTCTCCAGCTCCAGCTCAGTATTTCTGCTACAGTGTTTTAGTTCACCAGCATTTTTGTTTGTCTTTTGGTGAGTTTAGTTTAGTAAGAGGTTTTCCGGCAATAAAGCTGCGCTTTAAGTTGTACTTCTGTGTCTGAGTCCTGCATTTTGGATCCATCACTCCTGCTTGCCTGCCACACAGCCAACCGTGACAGAACGACGCGACCAGTATGGATCCAGCAGACTCACTGAGGAAGCGCAGCTCAGCCTTTGACGGGACCCGGCTAGCGCTTGGAGGGCCTCCGTGCTGCCGTTCCTCACTAGCTGCTTACCCTTCGGTCCACTCACCTGCTTCTTCCCCCCGGATGCCCCGGTCTCACAGAAAACGCTCCCGCCGGTCCCGGGAGGATTACTATGAGACCGCGAGCAGCCAGCTTACACCAGCTCAAGCTTTCTACAAGATGTTAGGGATCATTATTGTGCCACCCGACTCACCCAGCGTTTCCACATCACAGCAGGAGCAGCCACAGCCGAGTCATTCTGCCAGCGCTGCTCCCTCTTCTACTTGGAAGCGGCGAACGCCTATTTTAAATAGGTACCTACCACAGGTCACAATTAAGGCGTTCCATGTCTTAAATGTGCATAGGTGTCCAAAGTGTAGATGTTTGAGTTTGTAATGAGTAAGTAGCTCCAATCTACCTTTAACTGATACTGAGCACACTTTACACTGCCGCATTCACTGGAGAAGGAGGAGAGGGAGAGAGACAGCTTTATTAACATTTGCAATGCAATTTAGTAGAGCTTAAATGTACTTAAAGCCCTTAAGTACTGCCCTATGTTTAGTTCAAACACTCACTTCTCCTACAGAGCCTTTAGGATGGAGGTAAATTTTGTTTCACAGGCAGAATAAGATATCTAGAAAATATCAAATTTTTCATCAATTATAGAAACATTTAACATCTATTAAAGATGTAGACAAACTATTCAACATAGTTCTGTGTGTTTTAAAATAAACTAATCATGGTTATTAATTATACATTGACCCTTGAGCGACAGTTGGACGACATCACGGAACGGATCACTGCAGTTGTGAGGTCTCAGAATCAAAAGAATGACAACACCATGGAACAGAAGTTTGATAGCATCATGGGGAGGCTCGCGGCGCTCCAACGGGAGATCGAGAGGCCAGTGTGGGAGTGTTAGGGCAGCCTGAAAATTCTCCTGGGCTGCTCGCACGGAAATTTACAAAATCAACATGGAGATTGTGGACCCCATCACCCCAGCTGCAGGCCCAAGGCTGGAGCTGAACTATCACTCCCTGATAACGACTGTGTTATGACTGTTCTTCCCGTCCCATGCAAGGACACCTGGATTGGCTGGAGGACTGTTTACTTAGCCTGATAGGCCGAAGGACACTGTCTCAGCTAAACTATGGACACGCACACACACTTACACTGATAAGCACTCACTCATCCCCCCCTCCCTTTCCAACGCCTTCGATGCTTGTGCCCTACCGGGGAAGATACAACAACAACAACAACAACAACAACAATCTTTATTTATAGAGCACATTTAAAAACCAACGGCATGCCAAAGTGCTTAACATAAAACAAATTAACACAAGTATAATCAGAGTCATAAAAAAAATAAAAGTGTAAAATTATGTTCACAGGAAAAAGCCACCAATAGAAAAATATAACTATAGCACAATATAACTATGCCATCAAAACACAATGGCGATATGACATGCACAGCGCAAATAAAAGCATGATAGGAAAATTAATAGAATAAATCGCTGCAAACAAGGCCAGCATTTAACCGGTAGAAAAAGCAAGATTAAACAAATACGTTTTAAGCCGTGATTTAAAAGATTGAATAGAGTCAGACGCCCGGATGCCAATCGGAAGGTTGTTCCACAACTCTGGTGCGGCCAGGGTAAATGCTCGATCACCTCTAGACTTCATCCGAGATCTAGGCTGCACCAACAGTAACTGTGAGGATGATCTTAAAGCCCTAGCAGGAACATATGAGCTTAGGAGTTCCTTAAGATAGCTCGGTGCTATGTTGTTAGTGATTTTAAAAGTAAACAGCAGAATTTTAAATTGGATACGGTATTTCACAGGCAACCAGTGCAAATCAGCTAGGACGGGAGTAATGTGAGCAAACTTCTTAGTTTTGGTTAGAATGCGTGCAGCAGCATTTTGGACTGTCTGTAATCTATGAAGGAGGGCAGAGTGGAGACCAAAATAGAGTGAATGGCAGTAATCCAGCCTCGAAGTTACAAAGGCATGGATGAGTTTTTCCAGGTCTTTATGCGGGATATACTGCCTGGCCTTAGAAATAAGGCGGAGTTGGTAAAAACTGGATCTAACAACAGCAGACACTTGTTTATCAAGTTTAAAAGAGCTGTCAAGTAACACGCCCAGATTCCTAACAGTGTCGGAAAAGGAGTTAGTGAGAAAACCAAAAGCATCACGAAGTTTGGCACGAAGGACGTCACTGCCAAAGACCACAATTTCAGTTTTCTTATCATTAAGGATAAGAGTATTTGCCAGGAGCCATTGCCTGACCTCACACATGCACTCTCGAAAACTATTCAAGGACAAAGCTAGGTCATCATTTAACTCAAAGTAGATCTGAATGTCATCAGCATAATAATGAAAAGCGATGTGATATTTCTCAAAGATAGCGCTTAAAGGAAGCATGTACAATGAGAACAGAGTAGGGCCTAACACAGATCCCTGAGGGACACCACAACAGACAGGTACAGCGGAGGAAGAGGAAGTGGCCAAGTGAACCGAGGAGAGCCGATTGGAGAGGTATGATTTAAACCAATCCAAGGCAGCACCCTTGATGCCTACAGTGTGCTCAAGTCTCGCCAATAGTATGTTATGATCAACCATATCGAATGCCGACGATAAATCCAATAGCACTAGGACCGAGGAGCGCCCATTATCAGCCATTAGTAGAAGGTCATTAAGAACTCGGAGCAGCGCTGACTCAGTGCTATGATGTGGTTTGAAGGCCGATTGGAATTTATCATTAATGCTATTCTCATCCAGGTAGGCCTGGAGTTGAAGCAAAACTATCTTCTCAAGAATTTTGGCCAAGAACAGAAGCTTGGAAATCGGCCTATAGTTCGCATAATCATTATAATGGAGGTTCCTTTTTTTAAGAAGAGGCTGAATTATAGCATGTTTAAAGGCTGATGGTACGCAACCAGAGAGCAAAGAAGAGTTCAAAAGGGACAATATACTAGGTCCAATTGCACTAAAACAGTCCTTAACTATACGAGATGGAAGAACATCATATACGAGATTAGTATTGTTCAGTTGTTCAACTAGACGCTTAAGAGTAGGGAGTGAAATGGGTTCAAACTGATAGAAGGAAGAGGAACAGTCAGGGGTAAACGCAGGGCCTGTCATTAAAGGAAGAGCAGATTTAAGAGATGAGACTTTATCTAAAAAATAATTTAAAAATTGTTCGCAAAGAACCGTGGAGCACGGCAGCGGCATAGTGGGGCAGGGGTTGACCACAGAGTTAAACATTTTAAATAAAATTCGAGGATTGTTACCATTAGTAGAGATAATTTTTGAAAGGAAAGCTGCTTTAGCCATTTTGGCAGCAGTTTGAAACTTCAAGCGGCTAATACATAGGATGTCGTAAGATGCCTGGAGTTTATCTTTCCTCCACCTCCTCTCATCCCGCTGACACACGTCGTAGAGCGCGAACAGAGTCGCTTAACCAACATTGTGAATAAGTTCTGGGGCGCTTCATTTTAATAGGTGCAACAATGTCGAGGATGGAGGAACATGTAGTTAACAGGGTATTGGCAAAATTCTCAACCGTATGAGGGGTAAGACAATCTGACGTAATAAATGCAGAATACACAAAAGAAGCAGAGAAATTCACCACAGTATCAGCATTAACACCTTTACACTCTGCATGTGTGGGTGGTTGTGGTGGAGCGGGAAGAGGGAGGCAGCTGGAGATGGGGAGAGAAGGAAGGGAGGGGCAACTGACCCCTCCCTGGGGCCAGCTCCCCCGCTGACCCCAGTAGGCACCCCCATACTCTGCAACCCGCCAGGGAAAGGGGGCCCAGGCCCATCCAGACCGGGGCCCAGAACAGCAATGCCGCCCGGCCCCACAGAGCCCGGGACAGCCCACCCAACCCCACCACAGAGAAAACTGCACCCACCCCCCCATCCACTCATCTTCCAGACTACATGAGACAATAGACGCCCAGGTTTCCCTTGTTAATTCCTAATTGTCCATTCCTCTAAGAAAGGATTTGTTGCTCGAACAGTAAACTGTACTCTGTTGGACTCTGGCAGTATTATTTGCCCAGAGAATTTACCCATGGGACGTTGGTGGCTTTTATGTTCCTCCCTCTGCTAACCTCGCAGCTGCATGTGACATTATCCACTCTCCTCCCTCCCCCCACTGGGTAGGTCATATCATAAACTGATTCATCTCATCTCCTGCTATCTGCATGTTGTGAGGAGGCAGCCTATGACCACTAGCAGTATTAGGCAGTGGTTGGAGGAGGCCTTAGCAGAACTTAAGGGCTGTTTTGAGATGACACACTGGGAGACACTCTGAGCCTCACGGTGAGGACATCAATGGGCTCACTAAGTGTATCACCGACTACATAACCTTCTGCACTGACTCCATTGTTCCAGCTCAGACTGTTCATTGTTACCCAAATAGCAATCCCTTGTCATGATCTGAATGAGTGGCTGGAAACTTCCTCAGTCCCCTTGGTATCCACCCCTGGGCAGGGCCATCAGCAGTACCCCCCCCCCCCCCCCCCACACACACACAGGCAAGGTACTCTTTGTGTGTATGTAGACGTCATATGTTAATGAACCTATGCATATTCATGTAACCTCAATAAAAGGGCAGTGGTACGGGAGAACGGACGAGAGCAACTGGGGTCAAGCGAAGGGACGGCGCTTTGTCCGGTTCTCTCCCGTGCACGAGTAACATGAAGAACTTTGCCTACTTGTGTCTTGCTTTGCAGTGTAATTATATTGTCTTCAACGTTCCAGCGGATGGGTTCAAGCTACAAACCTATCATTAATTGGTCCTTCGATGCCGGAGTCCTGGAATCGCATTCACCGAGGGGAGGAGGGACACGCTGAAAGACTGACGTCAGCCAGGAAGTTCCTGTGGAGTCGCTGTCTGTCTTTTCTCCTCGATGAATGGCGATCGGCGGGATTCGAGGCTGATATTACACGCTAAGCAACGCCAAGTAAGTTTAAAGAGGCCGACTCTATAACCGTGTCGTTGTGCAGTCTCCGCCATTTTGTGAGGCGTTGAGAAGTTCGCTGCTTTGTGGAGAGAAACCCGGGTTCCTTGCTACTGTGTGCAGCAAGAGGTTCCTTACCGCTTTGTGGGGTAAGAGGTTCCTCGCTACTTTGTGCAGCGAGAGGTGAGTTCTCCGCCACTTTGTGGGATGTTGAGAAGTTCCGCGGGGTCCAGATTGTGCTGGACAGCAGGCCTATTTTGTGTTATTGTTATTTTCGTCCTCGTTGTTGTTGTTGTTGTGTGTGAGTGTGTGCGGAGCAGACCGCGTGGTGTGTGACGTCAGCACCTGTTGTTGTTATCATGGGTTTCTAAGCAACCAAGAGTGAGTCGGAGGGAGAAAGACGTTTGTGCTCCTGGCAGCACAAAGTATTTATGTAAAAAAGAGAGGGAGCGAAGGTTCCACAGCTGCGCGGGTGCACGCGAATGCGGTCGCGCGGGTTTCATGGGTGCATGGGGGCCCATCCCTGGCGCAGGGTGCCGCCGGTGAGTCGAGCCACCTGTGGGGCTCTTCAACCGGTGGGGGAGATTGTCACACCTTGCAGGAGCTTTCCTCCCCTCAGGAACTCTCTGCAGGAGGGGGAGATACAGGAGAGGTGGAGGAAGATCTCAGCCTGGGCATCTATTGTCTCATGTAGTCTGGAAGACGAGTGGATGGTGGGGTGGGTGCCGTTTTCTCTGTGGTGGGGTTGGGTGGACTGTCCCGGGCTCTGTGGGGCCGGGGGGCGCTGCTGCGCTGGGCCCCGGTCTGGATGGGCCTGGGCCCCCTTTTCCCTGGCGGGTCGCGGAGTATGGGAGTGCCTACTGGGGTCAGCGGGGGAGCTGGCCCCAGGGAGGGGTCATTTCGGAGGTGGGGTGCCCCCGGCCTCTCGGCCTGGGGCTCGGTCACTCAGGCACAGCTGGCTGCCAGCGGAGCTCACGGGCGCGTCACTGCAACTCCCCCTGGCTTCTGCTCCGCGGCTGCTGAATGAGCCCTCATCTGGGACTCTCCTTAGCTCTTACTGGGACAGTGGCGCGGCTGCCCCTCTGTTGGTCTTCCTTGGTCTCTTGTGTTCTGGGGGCCTCTGGATGTCTGGAGTTTTGATCTCCTCCATACCTGCTTCATACCCTGGAGGACGGGGCTGTGGCCCCCCCACACTCCCTAGCAGATCGTTACATGGAGAAACCTTTGGAATGCAAGCATGCTGATCCACACAGGTATGCACACAGGTGTACACACGGGTATTCACAGACGCGGACTACAGCTTTCTTGGCTGCTGCCTCAAAGCACACTGTGCGCTGTCTATCTTGCGTGTTGCACAATATCGTTTATTATTTAGTATCTACTGATATCTACTGCTAGCTAGTTTATTGTGATGGTGCTTTTTTTTTCTATTATTATGTTGCTCTTTGTTGTTTGCTGTCTCCTCTGTTGTGTTTTTTTCTCCATACAGGTGACCCAGGAGTTTTTTTATTTTTTTATTTTTTGTTTTTTTTCTCTCTTCCCCCCCTTCTCACCGTCTCTTCTCCCCTTTGGTTTTCTTTCTTTCTCTCCCCCTCTTTCTTTCATTCTTTCTCCCTGTCCTATCCCACAGTCATGTCTGTCCCGTTTGCAACTGAAAATAAAATAAATTCATAATTATAATAAAGGTCAATCAAATGGATCAATATGGCAAGGCCATGATGATCCACTTGGTAAAATAAATCCGCTTGGCATCTTTCTTGGCCTCAAGACAACAATTCTGATGGCTATAGATCCAAACGGGACAAAAAAAAAAGAAAACACACCAGCCTTGAAGAGCGTGTGGAGAAGGCCAGCCCACATCAGCAGCTATGCTCTGGTGGGTGGCTTTCCCTCCACCCCTTGCTGACACAATGTTAACTCTTTAGCTTGCCCTGATCAAAAACAGCCTGTGTGCCAAACCATTGAGGTGGATAGTTGTTAAAAGTCATCTACATTAAGCTTGTGGTTGCTTAGATTCAGTACAATGACATGTGAGGTGAAGTGATATAGGTAAATATTTAAACTAATGATGTGCATAGAGGCACTTGACCTGTGTGAAAGACTGTCGTCTTATTATGAGCCATTGTTGAGATATAGAGCACACCTGTGAAAACAACTAATATGCTGAACCCTGTATGAAACATCTAAAAGTACATGATGGAGAAGCTGTATTGAATATGAAAGTGTAAGACTTTGCCGCTGTGGGCAGAGCATGCGACTACTGTGTGATGTTGCGTTGCAGTTTTTTTCTGAGCTGATGAGCAAGCTGCACATTATCAGATCAAGAGCTGTCTGAGAACTACTTAAAGAGAGGGAAACAGAGCTATGATAACTGTGATAACTGGAGTGTGCAGCGTTCCCGTGAGCAGTTTTCCTGCATCTTGACTCATGTGTGTGGAGTGTTCATAGCATCAGCATCATGTTTTTGTTTATTTGTTTTGTTGGGTTGAACATAATTAAATAAACGTGTGATCATGCCTATGGATCACCATGACACATATCTCCAGCCATATGATTTATTTATGCAGATGAAAAAGTGAGTGTGAATGTGTCTGACATCACAGTGTTTTTGTGCACTGTGCAAAAGTAATTGCCTCTGATTGTGAGTGAGAGCGGTGATTTTGCGGATCACAAGCTATTGTAACGAAAAAAAAAAAAGAGTGAAAAAGAGACAAATTACATTGTAGACGAAGAAAAATAATCATAGGAAAAAGGTTTTGTGTTGATCAGCCGAAAAACAACTACAATGTCATTTTCTGCTTTTAAGAAAGGATTGTTCACAAAAACAGAGAGAGAGAGAGAGATGTGTGTTGATTAAGCAGTGATGATGATAATGAAATGTCTTAGTTTGTCACTTTCAGGTGAAAAGCAGACCTGAATCAATTTTCCACATGCAGCGGTCGGACGAAAAGTTATAGTTTAACAATTGGAAACGTTCAAGCCAAGTTTCTGGCTGACTTACAGCACGATCTGTCTCAAAACTCTCACTCTAACCTGAAAAAACCTGATCAGCAGCGGCAGTATCGGAGCAGAGGCTGCAGAAGCAATCTAAACAAGCAGAGAAGAAGAAAGCAAACCCATCTTCCTATCTGATTGGATGAATTCCACGGAGGGGCGAGCAAAATGCCGGCGTGAAGAGGAGTTTTTGTTCGAGCTCTTAGCACGAGACACTTATTTGATGTCTTTCTGGCTTTCGGGACTTTTTTGGAGATCAACGCGCTAAGCTTGCTGGATCTGAGGCCAGGTTCTGCGGCGGCAGCATGTCAACATGTTCAGAAAAGACTGAAGAAGACGGCTTCCAAGCCGAAGAAGGTCGGCACCAGCGTGGGCGAGTTGATCGTGAAAGCCGTGTCCGCTTCCAAGGAGCGCAACGGCGTGTCCGCGGCCGCTCTCAAGAAGGCTCTGGCTGCCGGAGGCTACGATGTGGACAGGAACAAGGCCCGTGTCAAGACCGCCATCAAGAGCCTGGTGGCGAAGGGCACTCTGGTGCAGACCAAGGGCACCGGGGCCTCCGGATCCTTCAAGATGAACAAGGATACTGAGACCAAAGCCAAGACGCCCGCCGCGGCCAAAGCCAAGAAACCGGCAGCAGTTGCTAAGAAGTCGCCTCAGTGAGAGTGGTGAGAACCCAAATTTTGTTATTAAATGTGGGAAATCAAAATTTGGGTTAGCAAACCTGGGAAAAGAAAACTGACTGCTTAAGTTGGAAAATTGAGACGGAGTCTGAAACACTGCGAAAATAGAAACATATACAAAATCACAAACAAGCAGAACATGCATTAACCCTACTAACAATTCCAAACACAAAATAACTCATGAAGACTCATAGCACATTAGTTAAGAAATGATTAAATAATAGCAGAGAAGTGTGTAGGAAAGGCAGCTTTAAGAACATGCTCTGCTGAATATGCAGCTCCACAGACATGCATTAGACCTGCCTAATAACAGAAACACACATGCAATGAAAATTAGCTTGTTATCTTTCATCAGTGTAAAATAGTGTCAATTTAGCAGACACTTGTTATCAAACACTGAATTTATCCTAAAGAAAAAAAAATTGACTCTCCAGGTTGCAGGACAACAATTTAACTTTTGTGGGGAAAAAAAAAGATCCTGGTTTGACCAATCAGTGATCAGACAATAAATTTAGTGCTAAAATGGTAAATTGGGAGAAGCTTCCTGCTTGATTGATGCAGCAAGTAATTTACTGTATGAGGGAAATTGTCTTTTGTGATAATATTTTGAACATGCTTTTCTGTCGTCCTGTCAACTTAGTGGGTTAATAGCTGATATGCAAATTAGTTGATCGTTTTAGATTAATGAAAGGTGACTGAATTCTAGCACGAGTGAATGAGATGTGTTGGAGTTGTTGTGTTGAGTTTCCTGCTTTGATGTGCGAGTGAATCCTGTATCTAGATACACAACTCTGAATACGTCAGAACAAACTTTTTTGTGAAGTGCATGACAGCATGTCACATGTTTTATGATGAAGGGAAAAGGAAAGTTGAATAAAATAGATCTGTGGTTTAGATGAGTGAAGAGCACAGACCTGGTGATTAAACTCATAGCTAATAAGACATTAGGGTTATGTTGTTTTGTGCAGCTGATGGTTGATTTGGAGTGAATCTAGCTGATGATTCTTCTTTTGTTGTGAAGTCGAGCCTGCCGATTAGTATGATGGTATGATTTACCCTCCTGAGATGAGGAGTTTGTGTCATGACTTAACAAGGCCTTTTTATTTTGATACTTTCACAGTGCACTGAGAGTTTGGTTTGATAATCTCTGTTATTTTTTATTTTTATCTTTTGAACAGGCACTGATTTTGTTTGTCTATTTCTTTTCTTTAAGCAGATCTGCACGTCAGAAATTAAAAGTGCTATACGACCTGTCGAGAACGCTGTTACAAGTGCATTTTCTCCACATTAAAATGGGTTCTGGAGAAAGCCACTTATTGGGACAATATTAAATGAGTGTCCCAGCCTAAAAAGGATCCAGCGATGTAATCCAAACTAAAGTTCTTCTTTTTCTTTTTTGAAATGACGTCATTTTGCTGGAAGTGGAAACTAAATGCGACGACAGGTTCCACTATCAGCAAAGAAAGAATGAATGAATGGAAATAAAGAACAAACTGACTGACTGGTAAAAGCTGACAAGACTTGACCACGACTTAAAGTTAATCTCCACCTAGACAGGACAAAAGGGTGGATGAATTTATGTGTTTTTTGTTACAGGAGCAGAAAGATGACAGCAACATCCGAGGTTGCGTGATGATTTAACCTTTTAAATGCCATTTTCTCTGTCTGTGAATTTACTATGTGTGTGTCATTCACTAACTTGTGTTGCTCACAGACATTACTGTGAGAAAGTGTATACACCTGCGCAGCGCTAACATTTACATTTCTTTTTACAGCAGATGATTAATCATGTGTTTGATCATGTGGTTTATAAGAGGATTAGTTAATGTTTTTCTACTATAGGATTTCTGGGTTTATATGTGAATGACATTCCTTCCACGAGAAGGGATGGTTGACTTTATGGTCTTTTTTATGGCACCTCTGGAACCTGTTGACCTGTGTCTGACCACAGTCAATGTGTATTGCTAATGTTTGTTTCTTTGAGAATGCTGTGGAGGATTCGGCAGAAGCGGACAAGTGACATGAGTAAAACAAATGAGAGATTACAGTATTTATGGAATAGTTTATTATGGGCTCATTTGCTGGCCACTTTTGAACCCATAATAATATATGAGTGGAGTGACTTTGCTTAAGAGAAGTCACCGATTACATTAATGTTAACTGAGCACATGGGATGATCCATGTCTGAGGCGAATTATGGTAATGATGGTGATTTAATGATTTGAGGAAACCTGCACATGACACTTGTCTTGCCCGTGCTGAATGCTTATTACTCTTTTGATATAATTTTTATACGTGTGAAGTTTGATTTTATTTCCAGATTTTGAGTATGCAGGCTCCTGGTGGAGCCAGTTTTTAAGGCAGGGATCCAGGTTTGGTGAGTTGACGCATGAGAGTGTCCATGCGTCAAGAGGTGGGGTCCAGAATTAACATTAAACAATGTTTACTATTATTGTTGCAGTGATTTGTGTGATTAGCTGTTTATTTACAAGTATTAAATCTATGCAAGTGGTGCATCCTTGTTCAGATGAGGCTTTGATGGCCTATAAGTGAAGTTC